>NW_025943633.1:0-378 GCF_000764305.2 Hyalella azteca | reverse complement strand
ACTGTTACTCTTACCTCAGGTCTCAGAGGCTGGATCATTTCTCGAGCCAAACAGTGTTAAAGATAACCTAAATATTTAGAAGATAATCAAGTTGGAATGATACAAACATCATAGACGGCAAAGTCATTATTAGTATGGCCACGCCTAATTGTACACACAAGAATGACTTTTCTTCAGGTTCCTTGGTCTTCACCACTTGAGCTTATGCGTCAACGACCATCAGATATTTTAAATTGTTGCTTAGTAACATGGATCTGATTGGATCTGATTGATCCATGGAATCATAAATGACAGAGGTCCTTTATTTCCGCCTTAAGAGTCTCATGTCCACACCTCTAAGTCCCAAGACTCACTTTTGCTGTCCTGCAGCAGCGCGTC
>NW_025943632.1:0-1602 GCF_000764305.2 Hyalella azteca | reverse complement strand
CTTCAATCAATATTTACGCATGCTCGCTCATAAGCAGACAGCTTCTACTTTCTACAGCCGGTCTAGCCCCATCTGGCCTAACCTACTCAGGTTACCTGGGCTCTCCATTCACTTACAGCCAATGAGCGGCCTCGTCTGCTCACTTGCCCCGCCTCTTTGCCATACAGCAGCCAATGAGGTTAATTAGGTCCGTTCAGGTTGGTTTTAGAAGGAGTATAACGTGAGTAGGTTAGGTCAGAAGCGGTTAGGTCAGAGTAGGAGGAGGCTGGTTGCAAAACTGTTGTCTTGTGAGCGAGCATGCTTGAGTGTTGGCTACGTACTTACTTACTCTATTGCTGCAAGCAATAAATTTCCCATGGTACTTTGCCCATTACACGGGAGAAAAATAAGTGAGATTTTGTCTAAATAGCGATGTCCTTTTCACGATAGCGTGATTAGAAAAGAACGAATCAGGGGTACGTGCAGAAAGTGTCACTACTTTGACAACATGAACCACTTATTTCGTGAGTGTATCGTGCTTACCCGCGGAAAGGAATATGAAATTGAGTGTAGATTTCGGCTGGCCTCTGGCATTCACCCGAAACTAAAGCCGTGGCCTGAAACTTTAGCCATTACCTGAAACTGAAGCCGTGGCTTGAAACTGAAACCGTTGCTTAAAACTGTCGCCGCAGTCCGAAACTGAAACCGTGGCCTGAAACCTGAAACCACCGAAGTGGTGGCCTAAAACAGCAGCCTAAGTTCAAAAGCTCAGACGAGGCCCAATTCATGTTCAAACCACAATACAGGGAAATAATAAGCTTTTTATGCTTTCTTATATCGTATATGCCTATAACCTAGCTGAACAAAACGTATAACATATCCGAATAAAACACCACACATGCCTGGAAAAATTTTCAAGAGAATATGGTATATGCCTGGAGAAAATCTCAATAAACTATCATACAAGCCTGGCACAAATCCTAAGAAAAAAAAATAAGTGCCTGAAACGAATTTCAATGAAATATCATATCTGTACGCTATGTAAGTAGAGTCTAGTACTACTCGCTTAGTTTTAAAATCAGAGCTCAGTCTGTCAGAGGCTCACTTGCCATGCATAAACGTTTACAACTAGTAACTATTTTGACTTGGCGTGGTTTGAAATAGGGCAATAATCGAAAATAATAAAAAATTCAATCAATACATCAATCTAACTGATTCGAGGTAATGCAAGTCAAGCCAATTTCTTCTTTTCCATCCATGTATCCTGCCGAATGAATAGCGTTGTTTTTAAAATAATCGTTGAATTATTTGCCGTTTCATTTCATGTAACTTTCGTCACATTATATTTCTAATGAGCAAACAGTTCTGCAAGGGCTTCGAAATTCTGCGCCCATTGTTGAAAGAAAGACCACACAATAGAATGGAGAAGCGCATGTTAATCTTAACAAAATCGGGTTACGGCAGTAATTGGATTGCAGCTTTCAATTCTTCACACTTCATAGAAAATGAGGATCTTTCTGCATCCATCGTCGGATGCTGCATTAACAGTATTAAAGTTCACATGTAGTCCATCTCGAGCATTAAAATTATCAACTTCATTCTAAATTTATGGAGAGACAATCA
>NW_025943631.1:0-409 GCF_000764305.2 Hyalella azteca | reverse complement strand
TTAATATTAATTGAATTATACTAATTGAATAATACGAATTGAATAAAAATAATTCAAATAACGTACTAATAATTCAATTTCAATATTGAAATAGAATTTGTAAATACGATTTTCGCGCGTTCACCTCATATGGCGATATTTAGAAATGTAAATAACACGAGTTATAGTTAAAAAATCACTTAAGCTGGTTAGGTGTAAGTCCGGGGGAGACTTTTTTGTAAGCCAGTTAAAATTTTGAGCCGAGACCGGCACCGGGTTTAGCCGGGCTGGTTGCGCTTTAGCAGGATGGAGCCGTGAAACTATAACCGGTCATTTATCCCTAAAACGGCGCTGCGCCATGGCTAATATAGAGACAAAATTCTAGCAGCTCGGCAGGGCCGGAACTCTGCGCTGTTTTAGCGCTGGTACT
>NW_025943630.1:11279-12471 GCF_000764305.2 Hyalella azteca | reverse complement strand
ATCAACTAAGAGGCTTTTAGATGCAGGCACTTTTAGATGCAGGCGCTTCCACAACTCACATGTCCAGTTCACTTTCGTCCAAGTGATGGTGTTGTCAGTTTCTTCTTCTTAACGCACTGCTTGTTGCCGCAGTCGTCCGCAGGGCAGCAAACCTGTTCACCATCACAATCCGTGTCATCCATACAGAGACCGGACGACCGGGCGATGCATGGCTTAATTACGGGCAGCTGGATGCCTGTTACCTGTGGGCACCTGAGGAATTGGGTACAGCATTTCTCATGCATGGTATCGGTGGGGACCTGCAGAATTGGGTACAGCATTTCTTATGGTATTGGTGGGCACCTGTGTAAGTGTGTACAGCATGTAGTGTGGAATCGGTGGGCACCTGGAGAATTCGGTACAATATGTAGTAAGGAATCGATGGACACCTGAGGAATTGAGCACAACATTTCTTACGGCATCGTTGGACGCCTGCAGAATTGGGTGCAGCATTTCTTATGGTATCGGTGGACACATGTGAAAGTGTGTACAGCATGTAGTGTGGTATGGGTGGGCATCTGTGGAAGTGTGTACAGCGTGCAGTGTGGAATCGGTGGGCACCTGGGAAAGAGGGTACAGCATTTCTCATCTGTGGCCACATAGAAACTGGCTCTAGTGGATTAAACTGAAATAATATTTGTAATAACTATTCAGATACGATGCGTTCAAATGTAAGTAACAAAACTGCCGAGCTTCAGGTTATAATCGCTCATTGTTTTCTTAAGCCAAAACTCGACTCTTAAAAGAACAGGTTTTAATAATACTTGGTATGAGGTCATACGAAGGAGGCTGGACATTTTCAACAGTATAAAAAATTATTGACCCGTGATATTCGCGATCTCGCTGATACGGTATAAAAAGCTGAGGCGCAGCCTGCGATATTCTACTCTGTGCACTCATTATGTTATATATCTAGAAATATGTATAATTTCATACTATCCACTAACGGAATTTAAAAGCAAAGAAAAGGCCAAGAAAATTCACCATATCGATATTGAAAACGTTTCGGAGTCCAGCTCCATCATCAGTTCGACTAAACTAAAAATGAATAAAATCACTTTAAAAGTCAAAATTCAAAGACAGACATAAAACCTAAACAAGACCTAACATTATATCGAAATAAACAGGACTAGTTATGAACAACTTAGTCCTA
>NW_025943630.1:0-11179 GCF_000764305.2 Hyalella azteca | reverse complement strand
TTTATTTCGATATAATGTTAGGTCTTGTTTAGGTTTTATGTCTGTCTTTGAATTTTGACTTTTAAAGTGATTTTATTCATTTTTAGTTTAGTCGAACTGATGATGGAGCTGGACTCCGAAACGTTTTCAATATCGATATGGTGAATTTTCTTGGCCTTTTCTTTGCTTTTAAATTCCTTGTGAACTTGCGATATAAGCAGACTAATGATATATCCACTAACGGCAGTTGTCATTGACAAATTTCTGCCACATCGCTTAGATTCTAAGGTGGATATTACACCGATATATTGGCTTCTGGAACAGTTATTTGCTAAGCGACTTGGTAAATCCCACTGTGGTTTCTCGGAATCGATTTCAATTATTTCTAAAATGCAATTAATGAATCAAGTGAATATGAATCTAATGCATTTAATGCAAAAATGCATTTTCCTTACCTGGCACGATTTATCCTTGCCATTATATCTCATATTTAGTGTGTGTGTCTTCATGGCATCTAATCATCACATAATATGAAACTAATTAGTATTCCCATTTTATTCTATTATTCAGAATACAATTAACCAATTCCGAATTTCCCCATTGCTTGTGCTAAATTTCATTTTTCAGTTTCTGTAAGAATTTTACGGAACATACTTCTCCCGTGTACATAAGGTTGGGACCTTTTAGGTAGGACCAGAGTTAATGAGATCAGGTAAAATTCAGTTTTAACAACACTTGACCTAGATTGTTCAGCAATTTGGTACGTGAGCATATACTTATGTTATGATCATTTTGTTGCTTGTTAACATCGATTATTTTCTCTATATTGTTTATATTTCGAATAACCTCAACTTTGTGTTCAAATTGTTCATTCTTTGTTTTTAGAAACCGTTACAATCTACAACGCGTTTTCATTCTGATCAATCCCCAGAACAAAGTTCTGGGGATAGTTCTGGGGATAGATAGTTGGGGATAGATAGTTGGGGATAGATAGTTGGGGATAGATAGTTGGGGATAGATAGTTCTGGGGATCGATAGTTGGGGAAAGTTCTTTATAGTTTATATAGTTCTTTATAGTTTTTGGGGAAAGTTCTTTATAGTTTCATTACAGCAGCTCCAGAACTTAAGGGGAAACTTCAACAAGCTTCACGTCTGCCCGGCTGTCGTCAAGCGGTTGAGGCTGATGCGTGAGTGCACCCTTCATTTCTGGCACAGCGAGCCCTATTAATTGGGTGTCTCAAATATGCTTATTTGAGACACCCAGCAGCTGGTCACGAGAAATTAATATGAATTAATTTGTTAATTAAGTAATTAACTTAATAGAATTATAGAAATATAATAGTTAAGTTATAATTAATTAATTAATAGGTATAAATATAATGATTAAATAATAGAATTAATTAATACAAGTGAATCCTTTAATAAAAGTGACTTATTCTTTCCTAGTTGTACTATTGCCCGATTTCATGTTTATTCTTTTTTTCTTATTCTGAATATAGAGTTCTTATAACCAAGAGTTTAAAGGCAAAGAAAATTGCGTAAAATGCACAATTTCTGTATGAAAGATAAAGTTTCGAAGTCCAGCTCCATGGTCAGCTTGATAATCCTAAAATGAAAGTACATTCAATAATATTATACGAAAATACGCATTGCAGTTATTAAAACCTTGACAGCAATTAAAAGAACAATTAACTCGAAAAACCTCAAACAAAATATCTAATCAATTTACATTTTCCAGGGGATATGAGCCGATTGCGACATGTGAGACTTCTGCTTGAAATAAAAAAATATTATAAAATTCGGCAGTTTTAAATCGTGGTTGTGAATTTTGGTTTATTTATTTATTGTGTTTTCAATCTAGCATTGTCGAACTGACAATGGAGCTGAAGTGCGAAGCGTGTGATTTTAACCATTTTGAGCTTTCACACGGCCATGCTGATGTACCACCTTCTATGTGCCACCTCATTCGCCGGACACCGAGAAATATACTGAGCTCCCCTAGCCACTAGGAAAAATTAATGACGAATTAATTTCATTTCTGCACGTAAAATTTTAATTAAATTTTCCTGCAGATGGGACAACTGTTTGGTGGTACCAATCATTAAGTTTTAGAAACAATGTTTCTAAAACATAATGATTAATTAATTAATTAAAACTTAAAACTTTCAACTCCAACAATTTATCTGCAGCCTCGATAAATTAATTACTGAGCTTACCTAGCCACTTGGAGAAATTAATGAAAATTTGTCCAAATAACAACACCCTCACGTACTTATGTGGGTCATACTGACCCAGTTTAGGCCAGATAGAGATTTTATCAGTGCAAAACGTTGCAAGTGTGTCACTATTTAGACAATTTGACCCATTAATTTTTATATGTAAAATCCTCCTACTAGACCTAGTATGACCTCCAAGACCTCGTTTATTGCATTTTTCTTTATTTTGCTCGCTCACTATCGAAGTGAACCAAAGAACCATATTTTACGAGCCAGAGTTGGTGGCTCCCGAAAACAAAGCTACAGATAATAAGTAGGAAAGTATAGTATATGTATCATATATTCGGAATTATCATCATATATGGAAATGAAGATATATTCCTTGTATTGTTAGAGATATAGGTATTCAAATATAGCAATGGAGCTTCAAATCCACTTTTCGGTCAAATCATCCCAGTGAAAATTTACAGACGCGGCAGCTTCTGATTTGGATTACCAGAAGCTGGGGCGACTCTAAATTTTGTTAGGGCAGTTTGTTACCACACGCTTGAGGCAAGACTATAGTATAGACCATAAAGCAGTAAAATAATACATTATAGACCATGTATTATCCTCCATTACGAGAGCCCTCATGCAGTTTTATGATACGATAGAATTCACGGTTAGTTCAGTAATAAAATTAGTTGAATAGTACGCAAGGATCACTCAGAAAAATGTTTGGGTCAAATTCCCTAAATTGTGAACCACTTTTTCCCGGTATTACTGATACAACATTTTTGCGTCATACTGGGTCGGGATCACCCACACAAGGGAAAAAAATATAACTCAGTACTCACTGCAGTGAGTGACAGAGAGCGCATTTTCTCGTCGCCGAAAACTTGAGGTCACGGACGGACGGACGGACAGATAGACGGACAGACAGACAGACGGACGGACGGACATGGCGAGCACAATAGTAAATTTTTTCCATAAATGAGAAAATGCGCTAAAAAGTGCATTGCTATTAGGACAAAGTGCCACTCATTTCATTGAGTGAGACAACCTAAAAGTTGTCGGTTGGGTTCATGCAATCAAGGGTACAATGATTGCATAATGCTATAATGCAATCATATATAATATATAATATATAATCATTATAATTTTAAATGCTATAATGATTTAAAAGGCAAAGACTGTGATTTTATAGGTGTCACATTATTATTATATTTTGTTGAATCATCATAAGTAGTATTTTAACAATGGTATCAATGGGTTTCATCGCATGCTTGTCAGGGAGAGCAAAAAAATATCAGATCGACGAAATTTTAGGGACAGGCTCTACTATTTTTTATTTTTTTTTAGAACTGAGGCATCAACGTACAAAAAATTTTTGCGCAATTATACGATTATTGGAAGAGTTAGGCAGAAGTCCTTCCACCTTCCTTATATTGGAAGGCAGAAGTCCTTCCAGTATGCAAGTTTGATTGAAGACCAATGAATGTTTTTATTAACAAATTTTTTGTCTTTTTTTTCAATGAGACGAACAAAATTTCTTGCTGGCACTGAAAGATCAAAAGTAGGTTAACGAATAACATTTTATTAGAATACGCCGTTTCGAAAATTTTGTATTATCAAGTAATTGAAGGTTTTGCAACACTTAAATTTGAAATTTTAAAGTGACTATTATACGATTAATAGACTTAAAATCAAACTTTTTTGACATTTGTTTTTAAGATTGATTTGCCGTCATAATAATTTATCCCAAGTAAATTAAATAAACAAGTTCATTCAAGTGACTGTGCAGACTTTGAACTTACCGGCAACCATTGCTACTATATGAGCGTCATCGTCGTCATGGTTGAGAAGATGACAGGCAAAAAGACGTAAAATAATCTATTGAGTTTCTCTGTAAATAACAAAAATTTGAGGTGAACCTGTAAATGAAAACTGAAAATAATTGATTTTCAATGCTAAATAATTTTACCAACTTGCGGCAACGTACGCAGCCTGTTGGTTGCAACCTGTTGGTTGAGTTAAGAAAAAGAAAACAAATATTTTTTAATAAATATTTTACAGGTTAATTGATAATAAATAAACAATAAGAGGTCCTTTAATTATGATAAAAAAAAGAAACTTTTTTAGAATTGCAAAAATTTTTTTTGATCGCCAATTTGCCTCAGAATAAAACTTTAAGGCTAATAAATCATGACGCAACCAACATGACGCTAGAGTTATCGTGATCTGTAATTCAATGAAACTGAAAAAAAGTTATATGCTTTTTGAGAACACGTAAAATTTTCAATGTTCAGGAATTGTTTGCGAACATGCGTAGCGTGACAAGCCAGTCTGTTTCAAGGCTCAAAATTGGAACTTTCTATCATCCTTTAACCATTTTGAGAAATATAATTTTAATATAATAAGTTTGTGCTACTTCCATATCAGTTATTCATTATCGTTTAACTTTTAATTAGCTAAGAAACACAAGCCAGCATTCGAAATATTGAACTTTACATAGGCAGATTTTTTATCACAATTCTGGTTATAGTCCTGCAATGTAATGGCGGGACCTCTATCAGTAAAATGTCCTAACAAGAATAATGGCGTATTAAATAAATAACGGTTGTCCTTCTACTGACCAATACACGGAGAAAAGTTCTTTTTCCACTCATTCGTAATTCTGCATACACATGCCGACTGTCTCATGCCCTAAGTACCGGAATTGATTAAAACCAAAAGCCGCTGAAATCGGTTTTACCATCGAAATTCAGGAAATTGCCCACTCAGTGATAATTACTTTGCTGCTTGATCATTCTTTGCTCAAGCACATACTCTATGGGTTTAATTTAAATCATGAAGAAAAACAACTGCCGTTTTTAATACTAAGTACTAATGCATCTGTTAACCGCTTCAAACTTGTACAGTTTACAGTTTTCAATCGCACCTGAGTTCAAGTGTCTCATTATAGCCAGGGAAGCAAACTATACTTCGATGTTTTGCACAATTACCTTCAGGTGTCAAAATATTATCAAGCACCATGGCCATAGCATTAAAATCACATCAGACCGCATGATCAAAGAATAAAAAAACTCTACAGAGACTGAAACCAAATCATCGAAATGTTATCAGACATCGTTACCATATCATCCAAATCTATCATCAGACATCGTAACTGAAGCATCAAAATTCTATGAGGAACCGTAACCAAAACATCAGGATCCTACCAGGCACTGCGACTATATAAGAACCTGCATATGCATCGTAGGTCTCTACACTGCATCCAGCTTATTGTGTTCTATGTAACATAAATGTTCGTGTGTTGTGATGGATAGCGAATAATGCAGTGTGCCTCTACAGATGCGCAGTGTGAACAGGTGTGTTGTGAATTATTTTTTATTGCAAAGATTTATAAATACAGAATGATTTATATTCTTTACTTGAACGATAACCTTCTGTTCAAAAAACTGCCCTGGATTATGGGCTTCAGATGACTGCCATGATGTATACCGTGACTGACGTTCTCCATTGGAAAATTATTTCTTATCTACTTGTATGGCCTTCAGTTTTAACTCGTGTCTCATTCATCATTCTACTTTGACATGCACCTCAACAGTTCATGAAAAGCTGCAAGTCGAATTTATTGCTCTATTATATAAAGCAAGAAAAAAATAAAAAAATAAATAATATTTATTTATTTATAATTTATTTATTGCAGCAATAAATAAGTATATATTTATTTATTGCTGTAAAAAATTGCTCGTTTTTAAATTTATAGCCATTGTAAACAGTATATAGTGAGTGTTTGTGGTTATAAATGATCCTGTCTTCCTTTGTAAAACTAATTTAGAATGGTTAGTAATAGTGAGATCAAGTCCAACTTTATGTGTAAATATTGTAACAGATTATAATAATATTATAAGACATTTCGCAACGAAATGAACAAAATGAATTGTTCACTAAAGAATAAAATGGCAACATAATTGCTTTAGTCATTTTTGCACCTATTCCTATCTTTCAACCCTAATAAAAGCAGAAATTTTGACAATCACCACATCAAACCAAAAGTTTTAGTCGGAAACGACTTTCGACAATAGCGTTTATTACCTAATTACTTTCTAATAATGTATGTTGCTACTATTGTAGTTACCAGCTTAAACTGATGTCAGCCATTACAAACGATACCTTTCAAAAGTCAGCTCGGCCGGCAACATTGTTCTGCATCTCATTGGGTCACCAAACTGAAATTTACGAAATACTGGCAACACAAAATATTTTCTTAATATTTTTTAACGGTTTCCTGACATTTCAATATAAACACATCTGAGATTCTCAAATAAAAAATTTTAACTTAATAACGATATTGAGTTCATCGATACTTCACTCCAGCATGAAATCAGAAATTTATCAATAAATAGCAATAAGCAACAAAATTATTTCAAATTTTTCAGAAAATAATGCTTGATCGGTTTTCTTAGACTTATTCCTATTTTAATCCAATAACGAGCGGCACCTACTTGGAAAATTTCTACGCTTTGAGACCTCAGATTATCGTCCTTCTAGTTGACAAGAACTAAGTTTTATATCAACAATGATGCATTGCCTCGTGAATGTTCTCGAAACCATCGCTGATAAAAATAAATTTGGCATCCAATTCATAATTCTTAAGAACCATCCAAGGCATTCATTTCACCGAATGTCGCACGGTTTTTATTTGTGGCAACAGATACCAATATTGATAACAGAAAGTGATTTTTATTGATAATGAACGATCGCATCCGAACATTTTAGTCAGTTACAAATCCGGTTATCAGACATCATTATTTTTTTCTAATTTGTCATACTTTGCTTTCGTATCGGCCAGAAAAAAATAAAGAATTTTAAATACAATATACACATGTGTACTCATCCGTTTGATTCGTAATCTGTGTATAAAGGTCAGACACAAATACACAAACTAGCATTATTTTCATTTTTGCATATATCCTCGCTAGATCTGTCAAAAAACCGGATGACCTCTGTTATGATTTATTTCATATCTAAAATTGCTGAAAAGTTTTTGAGGAAAAATTCGAGATAAGTTCTCGCGTATCCTCGGGAGCTCCAGAAGACGTCCCTGGACCGCGAAGATATTCCAGTCCACGGAACTGAGCGACTGCAGCAACGACGCTCCACGCACCCATGGGCAAACGGCCGAATTTCTTAACATTTTTTTATTCCGGTGAAATAAAAAACATTATTCCGGTGGTGCAGATATCAATCGAGATGTTGTCCGCCTGAACATTTAAGACAGCGGACGGAATTCTGGCTCTACGCACCCAAGGGTAAACGACCGAATTTCCTAACATTTTTAGCGCATTTTCTCATTTATGGAAAAAATGCGCTATTGTGCCCGTCATTCAATCTTCAACGGTTCTACATATATTAACAATTTTGAGATACTATGAATTTCTATACTAATCATGCTTTAGAAGGCAACAATTTGTGTTATTGGAGAATGTCTGATCTTGATTAAGTCACACTCACTTCTTCTATGATTTAAGTCTTCTTGTGATGAATCCTTCTTCCAATACATTATATAACTTTCGTTTATTTTCCTATCCTTCCGTTTATTTATCTTGCTTCGTCGGTTCATGCATGCAGCATGACAAGCACACCCGCCACCACAAAATAAGGAAATCTTGTTTTGGCTGTCAATTGGGTTTGCTAAATTTCCCGTGCTTCATTGCTTGGCCGCATCCAAGGCACACAGACCTGATTCCAGTCCTACAGATGCAATAAGCCTCTTGAACTCTGCTCCTGAAATCTTTTTACCGACATTCAACGAGATTGTGGACCGTAAACACAGATTTTCAGTCCGGCACAGTGGCCCTCCGGTCGTTCATTTAGAGTCGCCTACGTAAATTTTAATGCCGCCTTTGAAAATTCAACAGGATTTGCACTCTTGTAAAGCTCGGCCACTTGAAGATTGCTTGCTCACTATTGCTGGCAAATCGATATCCATCAGTGAGCAGTATTGTATTTTTTTAATTTTTCAGTTAGTTCGTTAAGATTGTGATGTTACGTAATTTTTCTCAATGGAGACAGAATTTATTTCGGTATGGTGAAGAATCATTGTCCGAAACAACAAAAAATTAAAATTAAATTTTTTTTGCATACTGTAGGCACACCGAGCGCAAGTGTCGCATCCAGCGGCTGGTTGAGTGAGATTGCAAAGCAATAAGTAAATCTCTTGAAACTTGAGTTCAACATTTACGTTGCAGGCTTCCGTAAAATTCTTTTAAAGCCTTTCAATGTCCAATTAAAATCAAATGACTATATTTTTTATGTTTCACTGCACTGTGAATTCAAAAAGTATTTAATAGCTTGATTTAAGTTGGATTTCAATATTAATGTATTCATGTTACAGGTATAATTTCCTTCCTTGTAGTATTTAATTAATCATACAATGCAAATCATTGCAAGAAGATTTACCAATGTTAATTAGTGCTGCGGGATTCACATAAAAGGCAATCCTTATACTTTACTTATCTACGGTAACATGCGCCTGTCGTTGACCCTGCTTGGTCCGAAAAAATTGTATCTGTATCATTGTAGGAGAATTTCTGCTGCACGGTAAATAAGTATCGTTTGCTGTAGCTGTGGTGGTGCAGTGGTGAGAGACTCAGTCTTTCGCACCCAGCTCCCGGGTTTCAAGTCCCACTGAGGACAAGTTCTTCCGGGAAGCTCAGCTCATAGTCAACTCAGCCATTCATCCAATTCTGGTTGATAAATGCGTACCTGGCTTGTCCAGGGTGTTGTGTAATGAAAAAAAATGGTTCTGGCGGGTCAGCGAGCCAGTGATGGTCGTGGAACTACCAGTGGCACCGAGTGCCCGGAAAAACTGACCTATCGCCCCCCTGCCTTACCTAGTCGCCACTACCAGGATGAGCAATTACAACAACAACATTGCGGAACTTGATGAACAACCATTAGAGAATATTGCTCATCCTTGCAACGAAAGTATTACTTGTTAAAATTGCTTTCGATGAGGGATTTGATTAATCTTAAATTACAGATTTACCCCATTATCCCAAAAATCATATCGATGAATATTTCGATAATTGCTGAAAGGAGAAATACAAATGACAACTCAAACATATTAAAAATATTACGCCGTCACTTAATTGATCCCAATGGGATAGCTCCTCGGGTAAAAAATGTGTCCATTATTAATATTGCTACTGAAATGACCGAAAAGCTTGGTAATCTATAATTTATACTCCAGGGGAAGATAATATAATAACTTTTGAACGGGCTGAACTGACATCCGTGAAAATTGGCGAACCCAATTTTGAAATGGCTCAACAGATTTCTATGACAGTGAAAGATATCTGAAATCATGGAAAATATCACCGAAAACTAAATTCTTAAAAGACTGAACTGTCATCTATTCCATTTATGCTTCAATTGAATCAATGAGGCTATATTACAGGAAAACTTAGTTTTCAATTGTTGTAAAATCATGAATGTTATAGTTAGTTTTAGAATGACCTCAGTGACAACTATGTCAAGGATGCAGCCACTGTATATTTAAAAGTGTATGACGATCTCGAGTGAGAGGAATTACGAGTTACTCACACAATCGGATAAAAATACAGCAAAAATCAATTCAGCTGATACGGATGAAGTTTAAGTTGAAAAGCAATAAATACTAACTATTTTATACATAGCTGAACTAACACTAGTGAAATTTGAACAGCATTTTTGCCGTTTCAAAGTGAATAAATTCTTAGGTTTGGGAGAATTTCACTGTTAATTTAAAAAAAGTTACTTATACTATTTCTATTTCAGAAACGGCAGAACTATTGCTCATGAAATATGCCCTGTACTTATACGTTTCAAAAAAGATTAAATTTCTAGGGTCCTTGAATTTCTAGGTTCCAAATTTCCTTGATTGGGAGGAAGTTGAATTTTAAGTTATTTACACTAATACTATTTCAGAAACCGCTGAACATAAGCATTTCAATCTCTCTTTCTTATAGTTATCATATTTTCTAAGGCGCATCACTTGAACGAGTCTTAATCCATTCGAGTTTCATAAATAAGAAAATATTCATGTTTATTACGTTGCTTGTGGTTTGCCGTTGGCAGAGTTTCAAAATCTATATTTTGAAACGAATAAAATACTTCATAGTTTTGTGTTGATCAATAAAGATTCTGAGTCATTCTTTGGAAACCAATTCGAAAATCGAAATTGATTATGCATTACATGGATGTATGTTTGGCGAAGTTTTTTAGCACCTTATTAGTGAGTTACCTGATGTATGTATATGTAACGAGTGGATTTCCTTGGTGGGTGGAACTATGCTAATCATCCTAAGTTAAATGGGAAAATAGGAATAAGGTACCTAACCGTACCATAACTATTATAGTGAATCGAACTATTATAGTTCGAACTTGGCGTTACCTTATCTATTATATTAATCAGCGCTAATGTTCGAACTTAGC
The DNA here is from genome assembly GCF_000764305.2 of Hyalella azteca. Taxonomy (NCBI): domain Eukaryota; kingdom Metazoa; phylum Arthropoda; class Malacostraca; order Amphipoda; family Hyalellidae; genus Hyalella; species Hyalella azteca. The sequence continues at coordinate 521 of NW_025943630.1, read as the reverse complement.
GTGATTTGATTACATATATCAGTAAGGTTTCCGAGTTGTGTTGTATGCATCTCAGTGTTAATGCTGTTAGAAGACTGTAAATTTGAAGCGTAGAAGAAATCAGTAGAAGGTATGGTACGCTAGACGGAATATAGGAGACTACAGTTGAAGATTTGGCTTTGGAAATTTTGAGGAAATGATATGGGGAAACGCAGGTCACAGCCGGGTAAAATAGTTCCCCGACCAATACTGGGAACAACGTTCACAAACTTTAGAATTAAATAGTTGATCGTTAAGTTGCCTATAGTACCATAGAGATAATCAATTACAGAGCGTAAATAAAGTTAAGGAATTAATAGCTCATTAATTCAAACAAAACGATAGTGAAATAGCAATTTAGGAAGATAGGTAGAACTTATTAAACTACTGATGCGGTGTCGGCTGAAGTTGTTGAATTGATATTTGAGTTTGTTACGTTTATGAAGGCTGAGCGAAATTTGACGATTGGATCGAATGATGGCCGGCAAATGAATCCTTCTTAC
>NW_025943629.1:0-5807 GCF_000764305.2 Hyalella azteca | reverse complement strand
ATCGTGTTGTGGCAGACAATCATCAAACGATCTATTCCAGGTTAACGGCTTGATTAACTGAACTACCACATCACCTATACGGCAATTTCATTGATCAAAAAGAGTATCAGAACAACTTTAATATGTTCTATAACCTTATCGCACTCAAATCGCGACCGACCCATAACTACTGAACATTACGTATGAAACTGGCGTATTAGAAAATGAATCCATCACTAACTAAACTATTCTCACATAAAGGCCTGAAAACATCACTACATATCAGTTGCCTCACATGTTCATGCATGTTTGCACGAAAATTGTTGCCCATATCCTACATTTCGTTCAAATTTCCAGGAGATAATTGCTTAAGATAATGTTTCGTGAATGATAATGTAGATAAGCGGGTATTAACATATATACGCGAGAACTCGATAATATCCCCTAAAATTTGCCACGTGAATGGGTGATGTGTCAGCCACGAACTAATCAAGTTTTTATGTTATGACTCTAAAACAATTGTCATGTAACTCGAAACTCGCGACACCCTGATTATTTAATAAAAACTTTGATTGCTTATTAAAAAATTTCAAGTCGTCTTCGTTAACTTAGCTGAATTTGGTTCCTAAGATACGTTGATTGTCTTTAGTGAATAAAAGCATTCATTGACAATCACTGATGAAGTTTACGGCACATTTATAGTTGCAAGGAATTTCTTGGTGTCCAGAAGAATGTTTATTATCCCTATTTGTTAACGACCAAAATAAGTTCCTACTATTTATTTACTGATAACTATTATCTGCTGTCCACTATTCATGATGTATGCAATGTGCATATTTGAGATTCTGGTTGCTCCTGTTAGAATTAATGTTCACGTTTGTGCGCTTGAAATATTGTTGACATATTGTCCCGACAGCGCCGTTGCCGTGCCGGCAACCATCGTCGCGCGTGAAGCAATTTGGTGCACGGCCATAAACTGGCCGTCATGAACGAGGCTTTAAACGAATTATGTACGTTCTCATTCATCATAAGATTGTCGTTCATAAACAAGTTTTTAGGTGTGGAAATAATTTGTCCAGTCCCTCATATAACCGCTCCGAAGTAGGGCACTACGAGCCCAACATTACTTGTTGATATTGGCGCGGATTGTCCTCAACCTTCCCTCGACGTTCAGGCTGTTGCTCACTAATAAATATACTAATTGCTCACAATATGGGATTTATATTATTTACATAACAGCTACGATAAATTCATGGCCGTGATTGGCGAAACTCTTGTGTGAGTCCAATTTTCATATGTTGGTACATGGGAAATTTTACTCAAGCAGTAAGCATTGGAAAAAGATTTATTAGTAGAATTAAGAATTGAAATTTATTCATATTTAATGCGTTTTCCCATGACCTGAGGAGCGTATGTCTGTAATGCGGGCCACCATTCTCACCTTCCCCACTTTCTTCATTGCACCGATATACCCTTGCTATCTTCACGACAGATTTGGGTCCAAATATAAATTTTATTAGACTTAGACCGCTGACACATCCTAGACAAACAATACATTTATATATCATATTACTGAACATTACATTAAGAATACTTTTACAAGAAAAATTATTGCATCCCAAACTCAGTTATTTTGGCTTGAACAGCGTTCAAGTCCGCAACTCCGCTGGATTCTCTAAACATGACTTCGCATATCAGAAGCATTATAAATCCTTTTATATATTAAAGCTCAAATTACAGTGATTTCGAGCGTAAAATTAGCTCTTAATGCGTTTTTCATGTTGTTATATATGTAAGGGAGTATTCTTTAAATCAGAGTGGGAGACATACAAAGTTTCCTTGCGTGTGCGCGATACCGCTTGTGAAGGTTACGAAGACCGTATGGTAATACATGTAAGGTAATATTGTTGCCTCAAAGCATATATTTTTATCGTTTTGTTTCAGAAATTCATTGATTCAATTTACACTTTTCGTAGGCTCCTCCTCTAGCGTATGCAAATCCTTTTCGTTTGCTCAATAATTCAATAATTCAAAAAATATAACGCAAAATATAATAATTCAAAAGTCAATAATTTTTCCTTGCACTTCAAGTTACCTATCTGCTAATGAAATTCAAATATATTTAAGTTTTATAACAAATTTATTAATTTCATCTTCCCAATGTTATGTTCTCAATTTGTGAAGAGATTTGCGTAAGGACGACATCCGTATTGCTGAGAGACATGGCACCTCACGCACGGCCCAGCCAAGCCATTGAGAACGCTTCGTCTCAGGCGTCCCTGGGAGGCAGGCAGAGCTGTTGGGCTGCCGAGCTATGGGCAGGTGCGAGTCTGCAGTTCGGTAGCATCTTATGCCATTAGTATTTGTAAGTACTTATTTGTACAATTATTTCCTAAGTTTAAATCCGATTATCTTGGAGTTTATTATTAAGGGTTAATTCATTATTCTTGTAGGGCGGAGCTGAGTAACTCTCCTCTCTCCCTCCTCGCATCTTACTGAAGGTTGATGTTGTCTCGTCACCACTTAGCTGATTGTTCATATGTTTATTATAAATGATAATTAAGTTTATCAGAATCAAAGATAAAATTTTTGCCTGCTCCACCATGCCACTTTGACTTCGTAAATGCCGGACTAGCAGTTGAAACATGAGCCTCAAAATGTTGTTTTGTTTGTGAGTGTCATTACATTTAAACTATTATACATTTTAATTGACATTCAATATTATTCGTCCCGACATTGACACAGGTGACAGAACATAGGGGCAGGAGTTGTAGAACTGGTAACTTACTGTCGCGCCCCCGCATTCGGCTGTGCGTTCTCATGCCGAGCAGTGCGATGTTCCATTTTCTGACAGTGACTTCAAAGTTTTAGCTTCCAGTTCCAGTGTTTCTGATTTGCGCATTTGAGAATCATTGTATATTTTTAAACAGAGCCCTAGCTTGAATTTAGCTTTTAGCTCGTACCCGCTTGAAATTGTAAATAGACAGGTTTTATAGCTTAGGTTTTTGTTGTAATCTTCACTGTACTAATTACTGATTTATTTGTGTTCTAGAATTTTCGAACTGACGATGGAGCTGGACTCCAAACGTTTTCATTAAAGATACTATGAAGTTTGTGGAGTTGTATTTGCTTAAAAGTTTTTAGTGGATTTGCGATTCAAGCGAACGAGTGACATTATTACTTAAAAATAAAAATTAGTTGAATCTCGACGATTTTGTTGCCGTTGACTGTACTTCTCTGTTCATCATCTTTCTTCATGCGACTTGCCCTCTAATTGCCTTTTAAATTTCTGTAATTTTCAAACTCCAGTTGCGGGCGCATTAGTGTGACAAACAACAGCTTCAAATGTTTTGCATCTAAGTTCTCGTAATAACGTCGGATCATTTTTGTATTTTAGTTAATTTATTAACATCCGTTTCAGTTTTTCGAAAACTTTATGATCATATCAACATGGTCCCCACATCGTTTTCCACCGTATTTTCAAGCATCGCTCTAGCGTTACATCTCCGTCATGTAATATCGCTTCCTGTTTCTGATTCCTATACGAAGTTGGATAACTGCATACGTTGCAGCGTTTATTGTATAACCATTTCCTTTCAGACATTTTCCAAACAATTTCATTTCAGTTTCAGTTTCATTCCCTTGTTCCCGAAAAGACCGCAATAAATCAAGAGAATCAAAGGCCCTAAAAACTCTCCATTTTCTCACATATGTACAAAATAATCGCTAAAGCACAAAATCTGCTACCGACTGGGCGGCAAAGAGAAGGGTTGTTCGCCATTCCGTGGATTACTTGAGTAGTTTAGGGATAGAATTCGGTGATTTAAAATACCTCTATCAATATATAAAAATTAACAATATTTATTCCGAATGCAATTCACCTCGCCGGCGCCGGTAGCCATCACTAGCTGCGCTCAACTCACTCACGCCTGAATGACGCGACAATGACTAAAGCAATAACGAAACACGCATGAATTGCACTTAATATCATTGACAAACATGTTAAGTAAATGTAAAGAATGAAATGGTAATCCATCTTTCTAATCTTGAGTGATCAAGCCCCTGACAATCATGATTATCATCATCACCTGCAATAACATCATCGTATATCATATAATCACCAACATAAGGAAAGAAAAAGCAATGAGAACAAAGAAAATTTCTTTAAAATTAGCTATGCACACAAATTAAAAATTGTATAAAATACATGCTGAAGAAAGTTCACTAACCGAGAAACACCACAAACAATGGCGACTTGAATTCTATATAAGCAGGGGCTACCCTAACTTGGCTAGAACCCTCCTGCTATTAGGCTATCAGAAAATTGAAATATCCTCGCACACGACAAGACAGCCGAGCAATAGGAGCGGTTACAAAAAATGCTCCTCTCCCGGACTTCACACCTAACCATCTTAATTAAGTGATTACTACACTTCTCTTTAACTTAACTTCTTGTTTGTCTGCTACAAATCTTATAATCGATATTTAACACACTATGCACTGAAATGTTACACACTTGCGTAAAGTTGGAGACAATGCATGAATCAATTGACAGAATAAATAATTTTGTACACTTATTTTTGTGTAATATTAAAAAAACATGAAAATTATATTTTTTAATATATAAAAATGAAATTAGAAATTCACTGTACATATGTAACATCAGTGACACTGGACTCTTTAGAAGTGTTTTCTTTAAACCTAATTTTTAATCGCATATGATTTCTAAACTATAATTCCTATTATTTACATTTTTAAATATCGCCATGTCAGATGAAGGTGCGAAAATCATATTTACAAATTCAATTCTCCATTTTAAACTATCGAACTAATGATGCATAAAAGTTAATCATAACATTAAAACACCAACTCTCTTATTATAATAACTATTAAATTCAGAGCGAAAAAAAAACTGATAACCAGAATACAGATGTCAAAAAACATGTAATAATAAAATAATAACACTAAGTGCAGAAGAAGCCTAGCACAATTTTCGGCTTCAAAACTTTTCGTCTAGCTCAATTTCTCGTACCTTCTTGTTATTCAATGGTCTCTTTTCTAGTCACCTCTTCCAATTCTTCCGTTCCTCATTTCAAACTGGAACCACTCACACACACACGCAGCGTGTGAAGCATGGGATCTCACGCGCGTCACTGACATGAACAGTAATGTGCACTAAAACAACCATTAACGGCACTTGAGGGTGAATATTAGCGCAATACAAGGAGGACAAAAGAAGTAACACCCTTTTCTGAATGCCCGTGCACTCTGTCATCTTTTTCATATTTTGATGTAACGCAGGAAGTTTTCTGGTATTGGGACAACAGTCGAAATAAGTGAAGTCATGGTAATTAAGTTACATATTATACATATTATATTTACGGTCAAATACTCTTTACTTCTACATAGAAAGTCTCACAAATTTTAACCACGTGTATGAACCTCGCCCACTCGATGCCAGAGTGACATCATAGGTGCCACAAATAGACAAATGGACATTCCTTTGAATACCAAACTTAATGTTCAATATTTTCTACTCATTATTAACTGACAACTGTCCCACCAAAGCAGGCATTTTCGAGCCTAAACTGGTCGGTTCACTCCTGCTCCCTGGGCGCTTATCACGGTGAATAGATTGCCGGAGGATCTTCACAGAGGCGGAGTCGCCTTCGGTGTGCACTGTTGATAAAAAATGGAAGCCATTAGAGCTATGTCGCCACCTGCACAAGACACCAACAGCAAACAGTGCTACACCACTCCTTTGAACAGAGATATGCAGATTACGTATGGTGTGATGCCTAACTCCACCGCGACGATCAGTTGGATTC
>NW_025943628.1:44204-73424 GCF_000764305.2 Hyalella azteca | reverse complement strand
CGGTGGCAGCCATGGCAGCTCATTATAAGAATTATGGACACCAGCAGTGGCAGCCATGGCAGCTCAGTTAGCTCATTATAAGAATTATGGACACCGACGGTGGTAGCCATGGCAGCTCATAATAAGACTTATGGACACTGCCGGTGGCAGCCATGGCATAACTTTATAATAATCATGCAATACGGACACAATCATTCAATCACCATAAACTAGAGCGTAACTCACCATAAGGAAGAGCGGGTTCATATGTTCAGCCATGGGGCGCTATATAGAACTCAAAACTAATATACAAAATAGAGTCTCTGTGTCGTGAAGCACTCAGTCTTTAATAAAGAATATCCATAGACTGGTAATAGTATTTTCAATGAATCATTCTTAATAAAGTAGAACTCAAAACTAATATACAAAATAGAGTCTCTGTGTCGTGAAGCACTCGGTCTTTAATAAGGAATATCCATGGATTGGTAATAATATTTTCAAATAATCGTTGTTAAAGAAGAATCAGCATGGATTTCCATTCGCTAAAAAAAGGTCTGATGTCTGCAGTGATTGTGACGATCTGCAAAAATAAAATTTAATTTTTGGTCGTACCTGATTTTGAGACAATACGAATGCGAAAAAGATGATAGATTTTCAGTTGTAAAAACCCACGTTTTTATAATTGAAAAAACACATATTGATGCCGATAAAACGCACAAAATTTGTTTGAATTTTAATGTGAAAATACTATATACTGCATACTAGATACCATATACTATATAATGTATACTGTATACTATATACTATATACCATATACTGTATACTAAATACTATAGGTATACTGTATACTATACTGCATACTCATTTCAACTGGACATTTCGGACTACACGATAATTCCATCTCAATAATATTGAAAACTATCTTCACTTGATAAGATTCACTGATTTCAATCATTTACTAGCTAGAAGCGATGCAAATTTTAGCTTGATAATAATGATTTAGATTTCAGTTTTATAACCTCGGAATAGATTTTATCTTAATAATAGAAATACTTTAAATTGATAATATTGATAAATATTTTAAATTGCTAATATTGACTTACATTAACTTGCTAATAAAGACACTGCATTTGACCAAATAATATTTATAGGATATTAACTTGATGAAATTGATGAGAATTATTTTAAATTGAAATATCGATCGATTTAACCATTATAAAATTGACAAGAAATCCAAAAAATAAGTATCAATACAGATTTTAACGAGGTGATATATATACGCAAATTTATACTTTACAATGTTGACAAATATTTTAACTTGATGATTTGAGCCTAATAACGTTAGCCGATTTTGCTTGCTAATGAAGATTTATTATGAACACAACCATCGGCAATTTTGAAATCCTGTTGAAAAACAAGGAATCATATTCTGGTATACTGCTGCACAAGCAGCTTAAGGCTCGCTCGAAATAATCAGTCAAAGTTACCAGTTGAACACGAGCTATTCATTGCCCTGTTGAGAACAGATTCGTACAAGATTTTTGTTCAAATATAGAAGCTTTGATTGAATTGCAGATGATAACTTAATGCGTTCACTACAGCCAAATATATGCACCGTTTAGCGCTGCTTCTGTACGAGACTTGCGGCAATTACTGCAGAAGTTTATTCGTTTATATTACTCAGTCGTTATTAAGTCCTTCGATTGACTTAACTTAATAACATGATAAAGTTGTTTTGGTTTCACAGTAGATCATCACAGATCGAGAATATAGAGATTTATCAACGTAGCATCATGAATTTGCCGCAACTGCCACAAACGTTACCAGAAAATTGTGAGACCCCAGCAAATAAGCAGCACGGTTCAACACCGGGCGAAGTTTAACTCAGGTTTACACTGACTCCAGAAATTCTTTGATGAATCTACATCACATTCAATAAATACTTTTTTTTCTATACATATTATTACACAACAGAGACGAGACACACATTATACGAGACCAGCACAGAAGTGAGACACAGTATAGGCTGAGGGCGTCAGGGTCTCGACTCATGGCCGCTGTTGGCAGCAGCGCGGTGCGGTGAGGCGGGCTAATAATAACGTGTATTATACGTACCGGCGCGGGGCTCTAGCGTCATCTCTTAACTCCAATGATGAACCGGCCTACGAACACGTGTAATTGCTGTAAATGGCCATGAGGTGATTTGCTGGTATTAACACCTCTGATACCCGGCAAAGTATCAGTAACACGTATATCAGGACCAGTATCGGTAACCCTGATACCAAGCCAAGTGTCAGCACCACGTATACCAGGCCAAGTATCAGTACCACGTATACAGGACAAGTATCAAAAGTATTTCGCCATGTCTTGCTAGTTACAATTCACCAGCACCGCAGATTTAATAACAGCGACGATGGCTGCGTGAGCTCAGTAGACTTCAGACCAGATGGGCATTACACTTTCTTATGATAATTGCGCGTTTCGAAACACCGCTACTTTAAGAATGTACTTCGTATCATCGTCAAGTTTGAGTCGCTACGTAAGATTGTTGCGATAATGTACCATATTATGTACATATATAATTAATGTACTACACGATAATCCATCCTTACTTACCAGCAAGTGCAAGTACATACTTTTAAGACTTGATTGAGTACACGTAGCGACCAAATTACATGCATAGGCCGAATTACACGTAGCAGCCGACTTTTCATCTTTGATTGTGATATTTAGCTTGAAAATACGGCACTTATTTGGCCAACGATGTAATGAACTTTTAACAATTTTCGATAGCGTGTGGCTCAATGCCAAAAATTTTAAATTGCTTGTTTAAATCGGACTAAAATGAGTACACTAGGAACATATGCGCGCGAGAGAAACACGACGCATGGGTCACGAGAGAAATTTATGCGCGTCATGCGCAAGCGCAATCCCAGCTTCTGCGCCGCGACCGCCACGTGCGTTGTAATATTCGCCGTATTTGTATATAGTCGCACGGTTAAAAATGTTATGATTACACACGTATAAACGTATATAAGATATAGTTACATTACCCACGTATACGTATAAAAGGTTAACAAGGTTATGGTTACACACGTATATACGTATACAAGGTTAACAAGGTTATGGTTACACACGTACACACGTATACAAGGTTAACAAGGTTATGGTTACACACGTATACATATAAAAAGTTAACAAGGTTATGGTTACACACGTATAAACGTATATAAGGTTATGGTTACATTGCACACGTATACGTATACAAGGTTAACAAGTTTACGGTTACACACGTATATACGTATACAAGGTTAACAAGGTTATGTTACACACGTATACATATAAAAAGTTAACAAGGTTATGTTACACACGTATACATATAAAAAGTTAACAAGGTTATGTTACACACGTATACATATAAAAGGTTAACAAGGTTATGGTTACACACGTATACATATAAAAGGTTAACAAGGTTATGGTTACACACGTATACATATAAAAGGTTACCAAGGTTATGGTTACACACGTATAAACGTATACAAGGTTTACAAGGTTATGGTTACACACGTATACATATAAAAGGTTAACAAGGGTATGGTTAGACACGTATACATATAAAAGGTTAACAAGGTTATGTTACACACGTATAGGTATACAAGGTTAATCTGCTGTTGCTCGAGATAGATGATTTTGGAGATTTAAGAAAGCATTAATAGTTTTCAAACGTAATTATATAGTGTTGTTGAAAAATGGCCGGTAAAAACTCACGTTAATCGTGTTATACATACACACAGGACTCCAGTTTTGAACTCCATGTAGAATATTTATTTTTTCATAATTTGAATAAAATTCTTGTTTTTAAGAATTCCAAAATAATGTGTGCATGTTAAATATACACCGAATTGATGGGCGATGTCGAAAAGCGCTCAAATATCCTTTATATATTTCCAACTGCCAGGCTGCAAATACCGATCAAATTGTAAAAAATATATTAATATTTTGCCATAAGCGTCCCCAATGATCGCACAATCGGTAAATAATATCTTCAAATTCATAATCAGGGGCTCGACAGTTGCCATCTCCGCGGCGGTGGCAGCTGCCAGCAAGACCGTGTGCGCGGCGGTGGCAGTGATGTGGCGGTGGCAGCTGCCAGCAAGACCGTTTGCGCGGCGGTGGCAGTGATGTGGCGGTGGCAGCTGCCAGCTTGTCAAGACAGCTCAAGCGCAGCAATAAACTATACAATAAACGATGGCAGCAACAGCGGCAGATGACAGCGACAGAATGCACCCAAATTCAACAAGCGTAACCATTGATTATTTGCATGGCCGCCTCACGATAAACCCTAGAGGCTTAGCTCGGCCTATGATGGGTTTATATAAACGTAATAAAATAGAAAAAAATATTCTGAACCCATATTCTATACCCCCTATTACTACTACAGGGTAATAGACACTATGGAGGGTTTGTATGGCTAATTTCTAAAAAAATGAATTAAATAGAAATAAACAGGAATGAATTTACATTCAATCATGAAAAACAAAATATATCGTATTAAAAAGTGATGAGATATTGAGTTCTGCGAAAAGAATGAATGTGAAATAAAGAGAAGCCCATTCAATATATCACGCATAATAACAATAATAAATATAGATAAGACTCAACATTATATAGAAATAATAAAATAAGACTCACCAAACTCTTAAGCTTCTGTTCGTCCTGTTCACTGCTGATGTCCACACCGTTCACCAGCACAGTCTCCCCTGCAGCCTCCTGTTGGCACAAACACTGTTTACTTTCGGGCAAACACCGCCACAAAAATCAGCACAAACACCGCCACAAAAATCAGCACAAATACTGCCACAAAAATCAGCACAAACACCGCCACAAAAATCACCACAAATACCGATTAAAAATTCAGCACAAACACCGCCACAAAAATCAACACAAACACCGCCATAAAAATCAGTAGAAAATCGGATTGAAATATCAGCACAAAAATCGATTCAAAAATCAGCAAAAACACTGCCACAAACGGTAATTTTGCAAGACAAATTAAATAGTGCATTAATATGGGTATTTGACAATGTGATGGGTATACGACAATGTGATGGGTATACGACAATGTGAAGGGTATACGACAACGTGATGGGTATACAACAATGTGAAGGGTATACAACAACGTGATGGGTATACAACAACGTGAAGGGTGTACAACAACGTGATGGGTATACAATGTGATGGGTATACAACAATGTGATGGGTATACGACAATGTGATGGGTATACAACAATGTGAAGGGTGTACAACAACGTGATGGGTATACAATGTGATGGGTATAAAACAATGTGATGGGTATACGACAATGTGATGGGTAAACGACAATGTGATGGGTATACAACAATGTGATGGGTATACAACAATGTGAAGGGTATACAACAACGTGATGGGTATACAACAATGTGATGGGTATACAATGTGATGGGTATAAAACAATGTGATGGGTAAACGACAATGTGGTGGGTATACAACAATGTGATGGGAAGACAAGAGTATTTTGGCGTTACTAGAATGAATGAAACGAAGATGGGAAAACACTAAAATTCGCGACGAAGAATTAAAAAAAATAATTCACACAGATTAGAATGATATAGAAACAGTGACAGATTAGAATGTTAGAAATAACAGTGATATTAGCAGTAAAACTCAATAAAACGATTATTATTAATTGGATGATAAAATTTATACGGTACCTTTTGAAAGATAAACTGATCGATAAAAGGCAAAATTAAGTTTGAATTAGAATCCGTTCTGAATTGTATGAATTATTTTTAAGTTGTACCAACTATTTGTATAATTGAATTTGTGTACAGAAGATTTTGCTGGTCACCTGAATGTTTTCAGTGATGATATTGTGTATTTTCTAGCTTTTTATTTTCTGTTGAACTACAGATCAATTGACAATTTTAGCAATCAAATTATCTTGATACCCAAAACTAATCAGTTGAATTGTTTTTATTTTGTAAAGGTTGGTAATTGGCACTTAGAGTTTTGCATCTGCAAAATATAGCACGTATTATAAATAAAACTTAGAGAGTGAGAGATTTTATTTAGATTATGTAATATTTCATTCTACTTAAAAAGTATGGTGACCAGTCATCTTTGCAATTTATTTTAATTTTCCCTACATAAGCGTTTTCTCTGACACCTCTCATAAGTCTACGGACATTGCAACCAGCAGTTAAGTTACTCGTCAGAAGCGATTCAGTCATGCTTATAAAATTATGTCTGTAAGTAAAAGTTAAGCCAATTCTTGCTATTTTAATCCCGAAAATGCTTGTACGTGATATAATTTCATATAAACTTCTTGCTTTATCGCTTCTCTATAATATATAATATCAATGACGCGCACCAGCAGTCCAGCAGCATGGATCATAATTTTATTCCATCGAGCAATATTTACCGATGATAGCTGAAAGTGTTGAAAAATAACCCGCTTACTCAATGATCTAACCCTAGGGGCACTACTTGCGGTCACAGCAATCTCAAGCAAGACAAAACGATATGCGTGATCAGTCAAAATTCAGATTAGAATAACAATAGAAACATAAAAGGACGAAGTGCTACACGGTGGGTTTTCTTTATTTAAGACTCTTTACTATACAATGAGTTACAATGGAACCAATTAAAGCACTGACAACGTTTATTGCACTTTTTACCATATTCCACGTATGATAACCTTGTTAACATTACATGTTACAGAAACCAGAACCTTATTTGCCGGCCATCATCAATAAACTCTACGACAACGGTGCGAAATTAGCGTTAACCAGCCAAGTACAACCTAGGTGGGTGACAAGTGCGTTGAATTAATTGAGTAACTAGTGGGTAGAACTTGTATGGGTGACTAGTGTGTTGAACATTTATGGGTAACTAGTTTGTTGAACTTGTATGGGTAACTAGTGTGTTGAATATGTATGGGTAACTAGTGTGTTGAACATTTATGGGTAACTAGTGTGTTGAACATTTATGGGTAACTAGTGTGTTGAACATTTATGGGTAACTAGTGTGTTGAACATTTACGGGTAACTAGTGTGTTGAACATGTATGGGTAACTAGTGTGTTGACCTTGTATGGGTAACTAGAGTGTTGAACTTGTATGGGTAACTAGTGTGTTGACCTTGTATGGGTAACTAGTGTGTTGAACTTGTATGGGTAACTAGAGAGTTGACCTTGTATGGGTAACTAGAGTAGTAACCTTGTATGGGTAACTAGTGTGTTGACCTTGTATGCGTAACAGTTGTGGAACTTGAATGTGGATAAATAGTGTGTTGAACTATCTGTATGTAAATGTTTTGAACTATGTGTAGCTAACTAATTATTTATCCCAAGAGGGGTAACCGTATGTTCCTTGGGCGGGTAACTGGTGATCGGAACTATTTAGCGAGTAACTATGAATTATACATCAGTAAACTAGCTACTCCGTAGTTTCTTTATACAGTTAAGAACTGATGCCAACTTGCCCTGAAACCGTTACCTAGAACTCAGCCAGTGAGTTAAAAAAAGTAGCAGCAAGGCAGCAGGAAATGGTTACAAGAAATATTTAGGAAAACCCAATGACAACCTCAACATCGGGAGAAAACCCCAAGTACAACGGAAATGGCTTTCAAACTAAACAAGAAGATACTTAGGCTTTTGAAACGGGCGTTCAATACACAGTTAAGAACAGTTGTTCATAAACTTCCTTGGTAATCCCGCACGTTGAGCGAATGGGGATTTTCGAAATTTCCCCCCCCCCCCCCCAGCCCCTGTCGCTGTCGACCTCGCCCATGTCGTCCCAATAAAAAATGTTGAGAATAACTTTTCTTCTAGTTTGTCGTTCCTCCCCCCCCACTTTAAATGTACACACACTCCCCACCAGTGGGGCTAGCTTTACCCTTTGGTACGAATTGAATGAGTGACGTTTAAATAAGCTAATGTATACGTACTCAGTTTTACTCAACAGGTGTTATAACTTTTAGAACTTCTATACCTCCGGTTAACGAGGCATTGACATCAATTGAAGCGTGAATTTCAAAAAATAAGTATTGAATTTGGAAGGGCAAAGTAAAAAGTAATATGCAAATTATTCAGGTATCCATCCTTGGTCAGCTGTGCGGGCTCATGATATTTAAGTTTATTTTCAGCATAAATTCGATGCACGGAACCCGCAAAAGCATGATAAGTTGAGAACCGCAACATGATTCGCGAAAATCAAACGGAATAGAAAATTTTCGAATAAGTTTTCTTTTTTCTTTCTAACGGAAATGTACCACCAATATTGCAATGATTAAACTCAGAATGTATTAGGTGGTGCAACCAAGCATGCAGTGAAGCAACCAAATGACTCTCCATTGCAATTACTGGCACCATTTAATGAGTTTAAAATAAACATATACTTTGACACCCCCAGCTAGTGCATTACCTTTTAATATGTTTCTTTAATAAGTAGTTATAGAAGACAACGTAGACTGTACCTAATATATTCTCTAGACTAGTGTCAGGGACTATTACTTACACTTATACCTATCTTTACTACTAACGCAACCTATCTTACTACCTATAACTAACCTCTCATACGACCTCCACCTATATCTACCTTGCTACCAGCATCTACTATATACCGATATAAGGATGTAGCTTGTACCATGACGGTGAAAATCACCACTCACTGTTAGACCAGCATATATTTTGAGAATCCAGACCACAGCATATTGAGAATCCAGACCACAGCATATTGAGAATCCAGACCACAGCATATTGAGAATCAAGACCACAGCATATTGAGAATCAAGACCACAGCATATATTTTGAGAATCTGAAAACTTCCAACCCGATTTTTTTCCTATTTAGTTCCTCTCCAGGACTATCATAGACTCAACCAAAAATTAAATCGAGTAATGAATATTTATTCCTTTTAGAATGATCGTACCGTACCTACAACATTTGAGCCAAAACGGTTTATCCCATTAATTTTATTACGATAAGCATTCACCACAATATCCAAGACACAAAGGTTTCTCCCTTTTGTTTAAATTGCAATAGCGCTCAGCACAAGGTTCAAGCCATAAGGATTCCTGCCATTAGTTTTATTTCTAATAACGCTCACAACAAGATTTAAGTCGTACAAATTTATAAATTTTATCTCAAATAGCGCTTACTAGAAGATTTTAGCCCTAAGGATGCCTGCCATTAGTATTATTTATAGAAGGGGTGAGCAGAAATAGTCTCGAGCGACAAGGCCATAGCAGCGCGACATGACTCACAGCTAAACGGGTATACGGACCAAGACTAGTGTGACAAGTGACGCTCGCCAGGCGTAATGACGCCCGCTGACATCACGGCCTGACTTAGTCACAACTCAAACATTCGTCGTTGATTATTTCATTGGTTATCATATAGGTTTTGTCGGCGAGTGTCGGGGTCGCAAGACGATGGTTTAAAACGGTGATAATTTCTATCTCCATAAGAAAATATCGAAAGGTAGCAGTATATAGTCTATAAATTATACCCAATTGTTTAATTTAAAATACATAAGTGAACAATTCAACGGCAGCAAATACTAGGAAGCTTTTTCATACATAAAATATCAAGATTTATCAAGTCTTACGTAACATGTCAACAAAATCGAAACAAATTCTGAAGAAAGAAGCAAATTGGCAGCAGGGCAGAGAGAAAAATTTAGTGCCGAATGATGCCAGAGCGAGCACTTGAAATAAGAGCTCGGCCTTCACGCCCACTCTAACTGACATCCAACTTGCAGCTATTCGTCCTAAACGAAGACGCGCGCGGGCAAAAATGTCGTTGGGGAGCGACAAGCTTCTGTAATAAATTGTGCAATATTATCGGTAATTTTATATCGTAGCCTCAGAATTTCGCAAGCCTCTACGTAAAATTCGACAATTCCTGACGCACCCAATTAACTTTTAGCTTCAAGATTCAATGTAAACGAGTCCGAAAAGACCTTACTTGAACACTGCCCGAGCAAATTTCCGGGCAGACTCGCGTAATGTACGAAGGGAACATACCGGTGACTGGTCCGCTTGCAATGGTTGCTATATTCAAATTTTATTGGCTATTGGACATAAGCACACCGCAATACCACAAAAAACCTAGGGAATGGGAAAGCCCAGGTAGAAAATTTGTAAATTTTCATATTCACTGCACTCGATTCATCAACTCCAGATTTCGACTTAAGATTTGACCGTTGAAGAGACCAGAGCGTCCGTCCGCTTCCGGAGCGGCAGCGCAGTTCTTCAGTTCCCGGGCATAGGGACAGCGCTGCAAATTGTTCTTTATTTTCAAGCGCATCAGTTAGCGCGTGAATGGAAGAAGCGCGTTGGATGAAGACCGGCGTGTAGGTGAGAAGAGCGTGTAGGTGAATGTTGAGGTAGCTAGCGTGTAGGTGAGGCAGGCGGTAGGGCGGCAAGCGTGTAGGTGAGGCGGGCGGTAGAGCGGCAAGCGTGTAGGTGAGGCAGGCGGTAGAGCGGCAAGCGTGTAGGTGAGGCAGGCGGTAGAGCGGCAAGCGTGTAGGTGAGGCAGGCGGTAGAGCGGCAAGCGTGTAGGTGAGGCAGGCTGTAGGGCGGCACGGCAGCGCCAGACAAGACAGTGCCAAAGTTTGCGAAGGCACTCAACAGGTGGCACAGCTGCTGGTGGCACTGCCACTGAGTGCATCAGGCGTCGCTAATATTAGAGTTCAGCCGCCCCACCTGCCGCTGCTTCTGTGCAATGCAAGACAACATCTTCTACCCAAAAAGAGCGCATCTATTCCTTACACTAATTTCAAACCCAGGTTCAATGAGTTTTTTGATCAAATAAAACCCGGAACAATCGTAAAAGCCTCTTTATCCTGTAATTTAAACGATTTTTAAGTAGATGCTACGTTTTCCCTGCGCAAAACCTCTTTTGTACAACACAGAGCAGATAATTTATTCCGTACACAATTGTTCTATACTTTTCCCAAAGCCCTAGTGTTTGTTTTATGCATCATGGTATCCCGCAAGGTATGTACTCTCTCACTGTAGTAATTAATAATTAATTAGCAATATAATCGATGATGAAGCACACAAAGAAAGTCAACATTCAGTGAAATTTTGCGCTGCATGGTTTTCAATTGTCCGGTCTATACGCAAATTTATTTCTCAGGTCGAACAGAAGAGGTTCTCCGCAAGAGTCAGTTTTGGGCTGTACAACCATAGTCTAACTTTGACTGTTGCTGATGTCACTGCATGTTTCCATTAATTTTCATAAGCCGATATGCATTTTTTGTCATGACAATCCTTTAGATTGATACGTCAAGGTCAGGAAATCGAAAACTCCGCAGGCGCATGCACAAGATGTAATTGAAAAATTGAAATGAAAAAGATTATTTGCGCGTTTCTTTCCACTCTACAACGAAATATTTGGAAGAGCAAATTTCATGATAATTTGGTGTGAGTTAGACAGTAACTGTATGACTAAATATGACTATAACACAATTAATGAATGGATAAACCAATTAATAACAAATTTAAAAGCAAAGAAAACACTAAAATCTTCATGAAAACGTTCCTTGCTCGGATGCGGTCTAACATGGTGCACGAATACAGTTGTGCGCGATGCGCATCAGCCTACGTCGGAATGACGCTGCGCAATTTCAACATCTGGGTTTCTGAACACCGCGGCAGTAGCTTACGTTCTAATACGCCACTTTAGAAGCCCTCTCACTCTGCTAAGCGTCTTCACGATAAACAGTTCGACGTGACTGTGTCAGAGAGCGATTTCTAGATTCTCGGTGCCACCTCTGCTGATTCGGAGCTATGGATTTTAGAATCGCTGCATACTTTTAAATTGAAACCATGTCTCAAGAACGTGTTCAGTTCCTATTCCTTCGAAATTATAAATAGTTAGCGTGTTCCTTTCTGTTCTCGTCACCTAGAATTTATGCTTTTTCGTGTATATTTGTATTTTTATTGTTGATTGTACTTGCATTCTTAAAGTTTTTTTTAACTGATGGAGCAGATCTTCAAAAAGTTTTCATGAAGATATGATGAATTTATTAGGCGTTTTTATTGCTGTAAAATTCTTTGTTAGCTTGCGATTTAAGCAGACTAATGACTATAAATACAATTAATAAATTAATGGATAATATAATTAATGAAGAGATAAGAGATGAGGTAAGCGACGTACCCTGAGCAATGCAGCAGCGCAGCCACGCTGGCACGAGGACGGCAGTGAAGTCTACAACCCCACCCCCACGTGACATCAACTCCCCACCCCCACGTGACGTTTACGACGCAATCCACTACGCAATATTTTCAATACGACGCAATCCACTTCACAATATTTTCAATACGACGCAATCCACTACGCAATATTTTCAATATGACGCAATACACTACGCAATTTTTCAGTACAACGCAATCCAAGACGTAATATTTTCAGGATGATCGTGACGCACAACGCAACTTTTTCAGTACGACGCAATCCAGTACGCAATAATTTCTGCACGACGTAATACACTAAACAATATTTTCTACACAACGCTATCCAACTCGCAATACTTTCGGTTTAACGCACTCAGTTACGCCTTATTTTCGGTTAAACGCAATCCACGACGCATTACGCAATCCACGACGTAGTGCGCAATCCGGTGCCCATTATTTCCGATACTACGCAATCCGATCGTTATAGATGTAACACGTAGCACCGTTCCGTGCTAGGCACCATATCACACTTGTTCTACTACCGGCACAACTATTCCGGCACTAGTTCACCTAATCAATGCGAAAAAGCGCTTATGACTATCATTAGAGGAGACGATCATTTGCCTAATGACGATCATTAGCCTACATTGCCGAGCAACACAACAAACGACGTTCATCGGCCGCAAGGTAGGCAGAGAACCTGACGTGTCATAGCAGCTCACCGGGGGCTATTTAACTCGTCTGCAGCAAGTTTCTCTAGTCTCGCACGCTGATATTAATTCATACAATCTGTGTTCGCAAAATCCTGATTATAACCGGCAAAGATCAGTATATCGTGAAAAAATTCTCGAATAGATTATTTACGCAAAATCAAATTTTTAAATTTAAAGCCACATTGGGGGTCAGGCGAATAAAACGCGCACGTTTAATTCCGAGCGTGCCACACCACGACAAAGATGCGCACAAAATCCGACAGCGAGCAGCCTCTCACCACGACGTTAGAACGGACACTGCAGGGACGAGCTCAAGGCAACCGCGTCGCGCAAGAATTTCGCCTTACAAGAGCACGCCGAACGTCGGCCAAACGCGAACATGCAGCGCTCTGCAGTCTTAGCTTTACGACATGTTAGCTTAATACGGTATTTCCTGCACGAAGTTCAACATTCATGGGTTATGTCTAAGGGCTGGAAAAACCATATCAAATCCAATTAAAATTCACCTCTTACTATTATTTGAATGCACCATTTTCCCCAAGAGTACATTTCTTACTCAAAAGTTGAGAATTATCAAACTGGCTAATAGTAAAGAGATGAAGCAAAAAAGCTTGCTATAAACATAATAATCTGTCTTATTTATGCACAGTATTAAACTATAACGATAGATGTTGAACGAATAGGCTCCATGGCGTAAATAATCACTTTTGGAAAAATAGCATTCAAGGCTGCATTGCGGAGGCGATTGTCCGTGGAGTTTTGACAGGCATCCAGTAAGAGAGAACCAATGAAGTTAGTAACTACGAAGAAAGTAAAATTAACCGTAAACGTACGATGTGCGCAACATACTGACAGTCTAAATTCACCCATAACATGGGAAAATGTACACAAACTACAAGTACGAATATAATAAAAGATTTTAGAAATTAGGGATATAAAATGAAGAAAATGTTAAACGAATTTTGATTCCTACTTAGGAATCAAAAATATATTGATAGTTTGATATGGAACAGTAACTACATTAATTATTAAATGAAAAAAATGTAAATCGACTGACCTTGACGGGGGCGTTCTTGGGGGAACGTCGCGCGTTACTGGACGACGACGAGAGTTTGGTCGTTACCGTCTGGCTCGTCCTGCTGTAAATAGCATCACAGGTTTGAGTTAGCATCGTCACCACCCTACCATGATTTACAAACTTCATTGCTACAGGAAAATATAATGTAATATATAGAGATATACGTTTACTACAGAAGAGTTTGAATGAACAAACATCACCAGATGTTTGTTCTACATCCCCATCCCCATCATCCCCTACAACATCCTTATCTTTTCAGTAACCGGACTACAATATTTTTATGGCTTTGTGAAGTGACTACTCCCTTTTTACGTTCATAAATCCATGGTTGTCATCATGTCGGACTCTCATGCATCCATAATATTTTATTCAGATCAATTAATGATGAAAAAAATGTGACTAACGTTTGGCTTTCTTCGCGGTCATGCACTAACATCAACAAATGATGCTGCATCATTCTACAAACATTTAATGATTTGCATGATATAATAATTAGATTACACTATAATGACTATATACATGCATCTCTATGCAGCAAGTCGACAGGCAAAACTATGAATTCAACTACTCAATTACAACATGGATACCGAAATTGTTCTCTGCATTCATTTTCCATGTTCGAAAAACAATGTAACTTTTTTAGCAAAGATTGATGAACTAACAGCGGTAACTGATGCTCTCTTTTCATGGTCTTCTCGATTTCTAGACGACTAGCGTTTTTATGGATGCCCTCAGTCATGTATGATTATGTTTCTACGCCATTCAAATGGCACTGAATGATATATCCAGCTCATCAGTACATGGCATCATTGCATAATTAGAAAATTTTCAAGAGGTAACTTCTCTAAAAATATAACCTGCAAAAGCCCTAGAGCGTTAGATATCTTTCCAACTACATTAGAACAACACAAAAGCTATAAATTAACAACATCCCCATCCTTCCAAAAACCAATCAACAATATTGATCGGTTTTTGAAGTGAATCCTCCCCTTTCACGTTCATAAATCCTTTTAACCCATCGTTCCAGCAATTACTTTGTATTATTTTCCAAAAATATTCCCCCCATTCTAGCGCATTTCCTCATTTACAGAAAAAATGCCCTATTGTGCTCGTCATGTCCGTCCGTCTGTCTGTCCGTGACTTCACGTTTTGAGAAAATGCGCTATCTGACACTCACTGCAATGAGTACTGAGTTATATTTTTCAAGTTTATTTAATATTGAAGTGCCGACACTCTCAAAAAATGCGCTCTCTGTCACTCACTGCAATGAGTACTGAGTTATACTCTTTAAGTTTATTTATTATTGAAATGCCGACACTCACGCTTCACCAGGACCGTTAGCCATCATGGACTCGACGCCGGTGAGCAGCACCTGCGCCCCCAGGAAGCGGTTCAGCAGACAGCGCGCCTGGTCGTCCGAGCTGCTGCCGTCTGCTGGACAAAAGTGTCGTTCATAAGTGATAAGCATGATAAGCTGTACCAATCATTAGAATTATCATTATCATCATTACACTTGTAATTATTTGATTATTAATTTATATCAGCATGTTTATCACTTATGAACGTTTCGTTGATAAGTGATAAGCATGATAAGCTGAACCAATCATTAGAATTATCATTATCGTCAATATACTAGTAATTATTTGATTATTATTTTAATGTTAATTCCAAGTGCCAAGTTCAACAGAAATCGGCGCGTGCTGGACGAACAAAAAAGTTTCGTTGATAAGTGATAAGCAAGAGAAGCCGCACCAATCATTTGAATTATCATTATCATATAAATAATAATTATCATTTAGTGATTGTATTGATTTTAGAGAAAGGCTGCGCGAATGGTCATCCGAACTGCTGGCGGCTGATCTGCAATTGTGTGTTAATAACAGTAACAGATATAATTTGAATATTTTAATAGCATATGAGTATGACCACGAAAAATTGATACGTTCACCCATCGCGGAGATACCTTAAAAAACAGAATCCTCCAAATAAATAAATAAATTGCCTTGAATGTACTAAATTGCCTTAAATATACTATAAACATAACCTTAGTCTATCACGGATGAACACATGCTATCATAGAGGCGTCAATACTGAGGCAAGGAGCAAATTTTGTAAAAATTTCTTTCGCGTAAATGAGGAGAAATGAGAATTTTTAAGCATAAACATCTCTTGAGACTCACTGGTTTATATCGAAAACGCGTTAGCTTCTAGCTTCTACGTGTCGTGTAGATAAATGGAAGACAGAACTAAAGTGTGACTTGGGCAACCTTTGGCAAAGCAATAAAAATTGATAACAAGTGAAAATAAAGAGAACACTAGCGCTCAGTGGACAATATGGTAAGATACGATCAGTGGACACGACCGGAAGATGCGATTGGAAGATACGATCAGTGGACACGATCGTAGGATACGATTGGGAGATACGATCAGTGGACACGATCGTAAGATACGATTGGGAGATAAGATCTGTGGACACGATCGTAGGATACGATTGGGAGATAAGATCTGTGGACACGATCGTAGGATACGATCTGTGGACACGATCGTAGGATACGATTGGAAGATAAGATCAGTGGACACGCTCAAAGGACGTGACCACAGGACACGGTACGAGTTTACACGGTCAGAGGCTGCGAGCAAATGCAGACGGCGGACCACCTATACCCTGCCTCAGCATTGCCATGACTCTCTAGATCTAGAAGCTCGCCTTGGGCCACAACTTTACTTCGAATTCAATGTACCGCCATTGCAAAAGGTTAAGCCCATGTGAAGAGAGAGATAACTAATATCTAAGTTAATTTGAAACAACTCCTTCGAACGAACAATGAAACATTTTTTCGTGAAAATGCTTCCGAGCTCCTTCTGGAAGACTCAATAAGTCACCCGATGAAGTCTTCAAGACAAGTCCGATGAAGTCTTTCAATTTTATCACATCTTGAAATTCACTGAAACATTTCTGCTAGTTTTACCGTGCAAGAAGCTGAAGAAAAAGGAATATCCTTGCCATTGATAACTCAGAAACGTCTAATTTTCTCTCCAATTACAACGGAGTGAAATTCAAACTCCACTCGCTGAGTCAGTAACGATTCCATTTGATTTACAAGGCGCGAAGGAAATTGCGATCAAACTAACGTATAAATTTTAATAGCGTTGCCCAATTTGAAGCATCCAATTTTTCTTACAGCTTTTAGGACTTGTCAAAGCCATACACCCGGAGAAATGAGTGGACCATTGTCAAATAAATACGCTGTAATTTTCTCATAGCTCAAGCAGAGATAAGAGGAAGCCTCGCTACGCCTGGTCAAAGTTGGAAAGGATGACATAAACACGGGTAAATTTATGGAAAAAACTTCATAGATTTTCGGACAACGGCGCCATAATTTCTGTGAGAGTAAAGGTGTCGCTAGTTTACAGCAGTGCCACCCTCATCTCACACAGCCACGCACCACACACGTATACAAAGATCTGAATGATCCCTCAATTAACAGTCACACGAGTGTGGCACATCACGTAGGTATAGCATTCAGAGTAAGAGAAGAATTATTCATGAGCATATGCATGAATCAGGCTATGAGTAAGAGAGAAGCCTAATAAAACCATCATCAACAGCATGAACATGTGAGTAAACTCAGGTAGGAACAGCATTGCGACAAACGAACCAGTTTGCCTCCTGAGTGAGCGCTGCTCAAGATAACAAGAGACAACAACGGCGGAGAGACCAGCGCCTGTGTACCCGAAGTCTGTTGATAACACGAGACTCGAACGCAGGTCATTGTTGACATCTGCAGCACCTGTTGACACCTGCAGCACCTGTTGACACCTGCAGCACCTGTTGACACCTGCAGCACCTGTTGACACCTGCAGCACCTGTTGACACCTGCTGCACCTGTTGACACCTGCAGCACCTGTTGACACCTGCAGCACCTGTTGACACCTGCAGCACCTGTTGACACCTGCAGCACCTATCGACACTTCTAACACAAGTGAACAAGTATCACCCTTTTCCTAACAGAGTTACAGCGACTAACTGTTCAGCAGTGCAGCAGGCGTCGCATTGCTCTGCTCTTGGGGTGAACGCCGGAGGCCATCTTTGCCCAACATCATACTTTCGTTTATATTCTTCTCCAAGAGTAAGGACGCTAGAGGGCATAGCAGCCTATAAAGTTAATTGCTCAAAGTCAGCGCCGTACGTTTACACTTTTTACAGCCACCGGCTAACCATGCCCAAGTTAAGCATGGTCATACTGCATCTGGCCAAACTTACACCGGCCTAACCTAGACACGTTGCAACATGGATGGACACGTCTTCACCCAAAACAAACATGAGCGGACCTAACCTAACTTAAATGGCTGCAGAAATTTAGAGAGGAGGAGCAAGTGAGCAAGCAGAGCCATTCGTTGGCTGCAAGAAAGTTGTGAGTCGGAGGAGCGTGAATAGGTTGAGCCAGAAGAAGTTAGGCCGAATGCTGAACTGCCCGCGGACTACACTTCCAGCGCAGTCATAGGTTTCTACCCCGGTGGTGAGTGAATTTTTTGCACTGATACTCCTAAACTAAATGACCGATCGTTCTGAAAACTCGTAAACATATGTAAATCAGTAAAAGAAAAACATTTTGCTCCTATGATTTTTTCAAGAAATTGAAAAAAGTGAAATTCATAGAACACGGCAAAAAAAGAGAGGTCCTTTATTAATCTATCTCCTCTTTCAATTTTCGTGCTACAACATCGAGAGGCATATCAATCGATTCGTAAAAATAATATCTACCGACTCTTGAAGCCCTTTTCTCGATTTTTAATACGAATTTTTCCATTTTCCCACATTTCCCCGAAATGTTCATTTTATAGAAAATCAAAACGGCCTCACGGAAGAACTATGCCAGTTTTTTGGCATGGGGTTTGTTGCTTTTGATCTGTAATAGTTCTCCATACAAAAAGAGATGAAAAAAAAACAGAAAACTTAATTTCTTCCATTTTGAGGGTGGACTCTCTCATTAAAAGTTTAATTTGTGGCCAACGGCTGCGCGCCCTTTTCCTCGCAGTTTCATTAGTTGTTAAACTCCTATCATTGTTAAGTTTATTCTGAATTTCTACTCTAAGAGAAAGTCAGTTTCGCGAATTATTCATAATAAGATACCTGTGGGTGTAGCCGCCATTCTTCCCATGACGTCACCGAAGCCAGAGACTTTGGAACGGTCATGCAAGAAACTGCGCGAGTTGTCCACAATTTGCACCCCCACGCGCATGTCGTCGTCATTGCCTCCTGAGACTTCATAGGAAGAGGATGTGCGCAGCGAGTGTGAGTTCATTACGCGTTGCGGTGAGCCGTAACCTGAAGTATTATCTCGTTATACTTCGTCTATTTCATGTACTAAATATGGAACATCATGAACGTTATTAAGAAATCCACACGTCATTAGCATGGTTGGGAACATGGTTAGTTAATTGACATGAAACGCATAAATATATCAAGATTTAATACACAATTTTTTTCGTACTACTGTACTAGATTCATTAACCACTTGATTAGTAATAACTTATTATGGATAATCACTCAGAATTAAACTAGCCTATTTCTTCTTCCTGTTAACATTTGTCATTCCTGAACATTTACACTGCACTGTAGCGCAGATATTCAAGTAAAGGCACAGTGAATTAGTTGGCTGTTTGAATTTTATTGTGGGCCGCATTGACTCGGGAAGTGCTGTGCGGCAACTGTTGCAAATAGTTGCCAGATCATCTCGCTTCAGGTAGAAATAACTTAAGTGATATAATAAATATTTCAGATAGTCCATGAAATCAAATAGTTCAAGAGACCTCTGTATTATTCGATGCAGTATGTAAATTTGTCAATTCTCCCTGGAAATCAGTACAGAAGATAATATTAGGTAGCATACGGCACGAGGATAATATAGTTTTGATTTTCTATGAAACTTTTGCAAAAAATAACGTAGTTCAGCATGAGCTTTTATAAATAGCAAATTGCTTTTCACATGAAATCGTTTTACAAGTAACTGAATGAACTGTTATACAAGGAAATAAATCCTGAAAACTATTTTTTGAAAGAAGTATCACCTGAGAAATCATAGGCATCAATTTATTCTAGTACTTAAGAATATACGAAAATGTAGATGATTCTTCGTTCTAGTGCAAGAATTAGGATGGTTACCGAGCAAAAATAATTCACACATTCCCCAAAGATTTAAACCGTTTTTGAACAAGTATGACATTGTTATCTGTAAGTTAGTTTAACTTGAATTAAATCATATACAAGGGGCATTAATTTCAGTGCTTAGCATGTTACCGCAGTAAAAAAATATACGATTAGATTATTAATAGCTGGTTTAAACAAACATCAAAGCGTGCAACAAAACTGGTTGAGATCATAAGTACATGAAGGAAGATACTTGAATTAAGACATGCTTACGAATCGTAAAACACTTGAATTACAAATCCGTCGACTATGGCAAGCGAGTTCTGGCGATGACAGGTGGTGGGCGTTAAAGTGCTTGTACACGGGGACAGTACTGGCGGCAAGTAGACCAGAAAAATGCCAAATGTCTGCCGCTTGGTGTCTATCCCGCAAGGAAGCTTAGACACGAGTTTAAGGTGTCGCCGTGACGGTATCTAGTCGTTACCGGCACGGCGACACCTTAAACTTGTCTCGTGTCATATATGCTTCCTTGCGGGATAGACACCAAGCGGCAGACATTTGGCATTTTTCTGATCTACTTACCGCCAGTACTGTCCCCGTGTACAAGCAAAATTACTTTACTTGTTTATGCCTGACCGAAATTGTGCGAGTGCCGCCGTACGGTATCTACAACTAACTTCAAAATTACACTCATTTATAAACATGATCTGCAGTTAATGAACGCAAAAATATTTCATGAATAAGTGAAATAAATCTGCATCTCGGGAAACGAACTTCTATTCAGAGTAATTTATTCTTTACTTTGTGCACAACTTAGTCAGCAGCCATGTAAGTTCTCGAAGGAGGACAAGCGTATAAGCTAGTCCAGACTACTAACATGAAGAATATTCACAATGGTATAGTTTTGAGCTTAATTAACGTATTGTAGCATATTAAGCACTGCACTACTACTTCGCTGGACGCATGCAGATTTCAGTTAAAAAATTCATTAACTGGTTACATTAAACAGTGCGTGGACTTTGAATTAGTGCACTCGTAATATAAACCATTAACATAACCCACTAGAAAAGTTATCTCAGAATTAAAATCCCAATGACTAGTGAGTGAATGCAGGAAACAAAGGATTCGATTAATTACTTCTACGGTCAGTAGAATCTCCAAAATCAGCAGGACACTTACCACGCGCTTCGATGTCGAACCGTGCGCTTCGAAGATAAACCAAACAAATTTAAACCCGATTATAGCTACTGATTGAATATGCTTTGTCAGTCAGGCAGGTGAGTCGTCAACGCGTCACAGCAATGCACATCAGCACGTGCACATCAGCAATGTGCAGTTATGTTTAGCAACGGCTTTTCGTTGGGTTGGGTGAAAGCGCAGGATGCTGTGAGTTAGGTTTGGGTAAGGATGGTAATCCAAAAGCAAGGTCGTAGACAACAAGCAGCAATTCAGAGTACTCACTCCTTTCTCTAGAGCAGAGTGTGGGCCCACAACAAACTGTTTGATCGATGGAAGACTTTGTGAAGAACTAGTCAGAGATGTGGAGAACCTAGGGGTGCCGCACTTGCGTAGTCACGTCACGTCACGTCACAGCATCAAATGTCTCGAACGTCGGGTAAGATTGTACCGTACTAATGCTTATTAATTCTGTGTAGTTCAACCCCACATAGCAATAAAGTTTATTGTAATAACTAAATAAGGTTATAAAAAATGCGCCACTGGACAATTTTCCTTGAAAGTGATCGAATTCGTTTTCATCTTACGTCAAAATTTGAAAGCTTTTGGAAGATAAAATGGATTTCCATTTGTTTCGTCTTGCAATCAATCCCGTTTATTTCAAGTTACTAGATATGAAAATTGAAATATACTGAATAAATATACAGCATCATATTGTTCTGTTGACATGCACTATAAGTTAACTACGACCGAGATGGGAGAACGACTAAAACTAATAAAAGTTTATTGGATGGACGCTTCGTAGACATCCTTCGACACCTGTCTTCGAGATCCTTGATCATCGATGAGGTAATAGACGTAGTCAACAGTTGAATCAGTGCTATAGCTTTTTTTGCTCGTTTCAGAGCTCTCTTTCACTGATTTATAGTCATAGGTCGAGGACTTCCTTGAAACTGTTGAGGAAGAATCTTTTTCGATAGAGATTTTGCTTGATTCGTCTGATTTTCTCAGGATCGAGCCAGTCGTCACATTTTGATCATAATGCGATGATTCAATGGGTTTATCGTCGATATGAACGTTAGACTCGTTCTCGCTTTCCGTTACACTCAAAATTGACTTCGCATCGTCCTCAGATTCCTTAAACGTAACTTTGACGCTGCTAGGTATCGACAACTTTGACTGACGCTTCCGGTCCCACTTTTTTTCCTGTAGAACTTCTTTTCGAACACCGTCAGAATCTGTCACCCAAACCTTTTTAACGTCGTTATCCAGGACATTGATTTTTGCATGGGAACGACTGGTGTCAGTTGAGTCTGATTTCAAAATAGATGGCTGACTCTTTGAACCATTCTGATATTGCGTATGACAAGTTTTTTGGGGCAGGGATTCGTCGTTTTTCTTATAGTGCGGATGTCCAAATTGATCCACAGAATATTCGAGATTTTTGAAATCTTTTGTAACTTTTCGACGAATTCCGTACTCATCTGTGATCCAGTAAGTTGTACCATCGTCTTTTTCTGTAGATTTTTCGTCAGGTGTTGCTTTCTTTGGTGTGGACGATGACGGCTTTTTCTCGGATGGCTTAACTTTGTCATCGGTAGATTTCCGGCGACCGAATTTATCCACTGTATAACTTTTCTTTTCATCCCTTGTCACTTGCCTCCTCACCCCATATTCATCCGTTATCCAATAAGTGACTGCATCAGAGGACTTCTCCGGACCCTTGGTAGTGGGTTTAGTCGGTGAATCGGTAGGAGCATCTTTCTTGGAAGGTGTATCATCACTCACATACTTCGGATGTCCGTACTGATCTACAGTGTAAGTTGCTTGATGATCCTTTGTAACTTGGCGACGTATGCCATACTCATCAGTAATCCAATAGGTGACATTATCGGCGGAGTTTTCCGTACCCTTGGGAGTGGTTTTGGTCGGCGGATCGGTAGGAGCATCTTTCTTGGAAGGTGTGTCATCACTCGCATATTTTGGATGACCGTACTGGTCTACAGTGTAAGAAGCTTGATGATCCTTAGTAACTTGGCGACGGATGCCATACTCGTCAGTAATCCAGAAGGTTTGAGTTTCCTCAACATTTTCGCTCTTTTGTACTTCAATGGTTTCTTCTCTATCAGTTCGACCATGAGACCTAAACTCATAAGATGCATCATTCCGCGATGCGATGATCTCGGAATTCTTGTTTTCTGTTGGTGCCATTTCCCGTTTACCTGTCGGCTCTGGGCCGCCTCTTTCTGAGTTGCCATTATGACTTAAAATATTCCCAGGGAAGAAAGTATTCTCGGAAAGTTTGGGAATGTTTAATTTTGGATCGAACGAGTCAGATGGCCCATTAGATTGCTTGACGGAATCTATCGGATGCGGTCTCGAACTTGGAAAATCTTTACCTTGTAATGGCTTGCACACAAGTTTAGTGTTCCTAGTGTAAGTATCAGCTCCAAGGTACTCTCTTTCGATGTCTTTCACTGTTTTTTCCAAGTAGGTGCCATCTTTGTGAATCTTTTCAGAAGCTACCTTCTCCGACTTATAGATCTCAACACTGTCATGTTTACGGGGACAGGAAAGCTTGCGACCCTTTGGACTGTGGTCAGCACGTTTCTGAGGAGACAACGGGGCCTGACTTTTAGTGCAAGGATGTTTCTTTTCTTCACGTTTCAGCTTCGGTTCAGTGGTTTTGACGGAACTTGTTATGGGACTTTTTGAATTAGACAATTTAGTTGAAGTCCTTGTGTCTTCATTCGTGACCTGTGACTCATCATAAGTTTCCACGACTTCAACGGAACTAGTTATGGATTTGTGGACTCCTAGGAAGGACTCGGTGGCAGTTCGAAGCTGCTTGGTAGTATCTCCCCTTTCAGGCTTTTCTGGAGCATCACGAGACACTGGTTTCTTTGGGGCGTGTAGAGGCTTTTTCTCCTTGAGAGCATCTTGAGGCTGCTTTGAAGCAACTCGTGGCTGCTTTGAAGCATCTCGAGGCTGCTTTGGAGCGTCTTGAGGCTGCTTTGGAGCCTCTCGAGGCTGCTTTGGAGCTTCTAAAGAAATTGGTTGCTTTGGAGCATGTTGAAACGTTGACTGTTCCATAGCATCTTGAGACTCGGGATATTTTGCAGCATCTCGAGGCCTAAACTCTTTGGTTGAGCCGTGAGAAATGGGCTCCTTGGGAGCCTCTTGACACTTGGGCTCCTTAGGATTATCTTGAGACTTGGGCTCCTTAGGGCGAGCATCTTGAGACTTGAGCTCATTGGGAGCATCTTGAGACGTGGGCTTCCTTGGAGCATCTTGAGACTTGGGCTCTTTGGGAGCATCTTGAGACGTGGGCTTCCTGGGAGCATCTTGAGACATGGGCTCCTTGGAAGCATCTTGAGACTTGGGCTCCTTGGGAGCATCTTGAGACTTGGGCTCCTTGGGACCATCTTGAGACTTGGGCTCCTTGGGAGCATCTTGAGACTTGGGCTCCTTTGGAGCATCTTGAGACTTGGGCTCCTTTGGAGCATCTTGAGACTTGTGCTCCTTGGGAGCATCTTGAGACTTGGGCTCCTTGGGAACATCTTTAGACTTGGGCTCCTTGGGAACATCTTTAGACTTGGGCTCCTTGGGAACATCTTTAGACTTGGGCTCCTTGGGAGTATCTAGAGTTTTTGGCTCTTTCAGAGTATCTAGAGACTCTGGTTCTTTAAGAGTATCCAGAGGCTTAGGCTTTTTGGGAGCATCTTGAGACTGAGGCTCCTGGGGAGCATCTTGAGACTTGGGCTCTTTATGAGTATCTCGAGACTTGGGCTCTTTAGGTGTATCTTGAGACTTGGGCCCTTTAGGAGCATATTGAGGCTTAGGCTCTTTGGGAGCACCTCGAGACTTCGTTTCCTTGGGGTAATCTCGAGGCTTGTGCTCTGTGGGAGTGGCTTTAGTCTTGGACTGGTTGGGAGCATGCAGGGGCTCAGGCTGTTCGGTAGCATCTCGAGGCTTGGGCTCATTAAGAGCGTCTACACACTGTTTAGCTTCAGGTTTCTTTAAAGTTTGCTTCTCTATATCCTCGGGCTGCTCTGTTGCGTCACCATATTTCGGCTGGAAAGACGAAATATGGGAGTCGGGTGAGCTTGCTCGTCTGTCCGTTCGACCTGGAGAAGTTCGCGGAGGACTTTTTCCTCCTGTTACCATTGGTTCTCGAGATGCAGGATGACCATGTCGCAAGCAACGAGGTTGGGTTGTCTTTTCACGTACTCCTGGACTTCTTGAAGTGGTTGGCACAGCGGAGTCAGTCTCCCGACGCGGATATCGCTTAGGAGAATCGGGTCTTGATGTCGGAGATGATGATACCGTTTTTTTATCGGGTTCTCTCATTTGAGACGTTGATGGCTTTTTACCCTCTGAATCTCTCCTATGAGGTGACTTTGATGGCAGTCTTGTCTCCGGTTCCTTTCTTCGAGGAGACGTAGATAGCTTCTTTTCCTCCGGTAATCTCCTTTGAGGAGACGTTGATGGCTTTTTACTTTCTGATTCTCTCCTCAGAGGAGACTTTGATGGCTGTCTTGCCTCCGGCTCCTTTCTCCGAGGAGACGTGGACAGCTTCTTTTCTTCCGGTTCTCTCCTTTGAGGAGACGTTGATGGCTTTTTACCCTCTGATTCTTTCCTCTGAGGAGAGAGTGATGGCTTTCTTTCTTCTGGCTCCCTCCTAGAAGATGTTAAAGAGTTTCTTTCCTGCTGGTCTCTCCTTTGAGGGGACGTTGATTGATTTCTTTCATTCAATTCTCTCCTTTTTGGAGACATAGACGAATTTCTAGTCACTGGGTCTATCCTTTGAGGAGACATGGATGATTTTCTCGTCTCGGCCTCCTTCCTCTGAGGAGATTTTGACGGCTTTCTGCTAAATAATTCTCTACTTCCAGTAGAAGATCCTTTGGTCGACTCTGTGGAACTGACATTCTGAGAAGTCGGACGCGGCGCAGGTTTAGTCAAGGATGACTTGACATAAGCTCGTGGAGTGGTCAGCTCTTTGTCAGGTTTTACATCCTCCCTGGAATTGGTACGTCGGGAAGGGGAACGCTTTTCAGTGTCATATCCTGGTTGCCTCGCAACGACCTCATCAGGAGTAACGGGTGGTTCAACCAGGGATGTCGGCAATTTCTTCTCAACAGAACGACCAGGAGAAGAATCTTTGGGTATAGTGGTTCTCGCAGGAGTTACAGATTCTGCGCGAGTATCAATTTTCTTCCTGTCATCTCTAGACACCGTTTTAGTTTGTTGAGCCTCGGTGCGCTTGATACCTACAACAACTTCCCGAGACACTGAACTCGACATGGTCTGCTGAGTGTGGTGCTTCAAAACGTTTTTCTGACTTTCCAAACTTTCAATTCGAGTGATATCTTCCTGTTTCGCCTTGCGAACACTTTTCTTTTTTTCATTCTTGATTTTTTTTGCAGACGATTTGACATTCGATGTTTTCTGGACATCCTCATTGCTTGAGCTAGACGAGGAGCTCGAAGAAGAGGATGAAGAGGAAGAGCGGCTGTCAGACCGCTTACTGGCTTTCGGTTTCTTGGTCTTTCGGCTGCGCGATTCTTTTTCAGTCACCGCAGATACCTTACGACTTATGGTGCTGGTTTCCGTTACAGCAGATACTTTACGGCTCACGACACTGGATTGCGTCACAACAGATTGTTTCTTAGAACTAACAACTTTTGCATTAGTCACGTCAGAGTCAATGCGAGTCACGTCAGAGTCAGTCGGAGTTCGAGTCTGACGTTTTGAACCTGCGTGAGGCAAAATCCGAGAGGTTTATCAGATGGTTCAGGAGAGGAAGCTACTTTTTGCAGGCTTGTACAAGCAAAAGTCAAATCATAACGGTTGCCAATTACACATTCCACTCGACGTCGTAAAACATTTATTCAAGGATCGTTTGGCTATAGGGTTGAC
Source organism: Hyalella azteca (assembly GCF_000764305.2). NCBI lineage: Eukaryota > Metazoa > Arthropoda > Malacostraca > Amphipoda > Hyalellidae > Hyalella > Hyalella azteca. Next base: position 46,183 of record NW_025943628.1, on the reverse strand, counting down.
GGGCTTGTAATGGTTTTAAGCGGGTTCACATAAATTTAAGGATAATTTTTCACTGTAATTTATTTTAATAAAACAAAAATTTGCAAGGAAATTTCAAATTTCAAGCCATGCTGAATGATCCTTAGTAAGGTTTTGCGGCATCGAGAGCAAATGATGTTGAAACATTGAACTTGTTTGTTCAGTAAATATGTGTTCAACTATGTACACAGTGAGGTATATTTACACTCTACTCTAAAACACAAGCACCATTACTATTATACAAATGAAATAATATGGGCACAATTTACATGCAGAAATACTTTACGTGAAGGAACAGAAATATGTACAAGCTTGTATGTATGTGATATCGCTGTAAGAAGCAACAATGTTTTTGAAGCTATCAGTTCGTCGCAACGGCAACGACGATGTAGATAAAAGAGAAATCATTTATTGTGTTCATTTGCTATAGCCTTCCCACACCATCCCATTTCTAGTATTTTTGAACAATAAAAATGGCACTTCAAGTCACTAGTTACATTTTACACATGCGAAAAAATCACCGTAAACTGTAGGGCGCCCATTGAATAAGACTATATGAGAAACTATGGATTTCTCGACTACGCTGAAGCTTGGCCTTCTGCGTTAAAATCATTAATTTAGATTACCGACGGTAAATCTAATGACGATATACTTAGCAAGGAAAATCTTCTAAACGATAACGTCAACTTCTACGAGCCTCGAAAAATACAGTGGTGGGTGAATCGTTCACGGTGATGATAATTTCACACAATACCGACGTATTTCTCAGCTGCCGACGTCACGAGGGAAAGGCACAATAAGCAAACTGCCAAGCTTCAAAACTAAACCAACGCAGGCAAAAACGTCATGCCCAGCCCAACAAAATTTACATTGGTAACCTGACAGCTCATGTACCTCGAGACGCTACACGGCCAGAGTGCTATATGTGGCTGCACAGCTGGTGCACAGCAAGACGCTGCACAGCTGGTGCACAGCAAGACGCTGCACAGCTGGTGCACAACAAGACGCTACACAGCTGGTGCACAGCAAGACGCTACACAGCTGGTGCACAACAAGACGCTACACAGCTGGTGCACAACAAGACGCTACACAGCTGGTGCACAACAAGACGCTGCACAGCTGGTGCACAACAAGACGCTGCACAGCTGGTGCACAACAAGACGCTGCACAGCTGGTGCACAGCAAGACGCTACACAGCTGGTGCACAGCAAGACGCTACACAGCTGGTGCACAACAAGACGCTGCACAGCTGGTGCACAGCAAGACGCTGCACAGCTGGTGCACAGCAAGACGCTACACAGCTGGTGCACAGCGAGACACAGCGCGACTCCTCACTCAGTAGCAGCCAGTCTCACGAGATTAATTTCGTCTAATCCACGACACCAACTGCATCCTCAACCACTCGCGCGTAGGCATCCCCTCCTCAACATGACGAACACTCCATAAAATATATTCGCTTTTAAACGAATATAACGATTATGGCCACGGTAATTACCATTGGCGGGCTGCGAGAGCTTGATTTCGGAGTAGGAGGTCTTGCGCTTAGGCTCGGCGAGGTCACCGTCGTCTCCGGCGCGGCGGTCGAACTCTTCGGACAGCGTCGTGATCTGCTCTTCACTGAGGTGCTCCATGAACTCGCTCGTGTCAACCGTCGTGCCTGCACGCGAGCAACCAAACCATGGTGAGCTCGGGACTAGGGCAGACACGCAGACAACCAGACCGTGGTGACCTCGCGGACTAGAGCAGACACGCAGACAACCAGACCGTGGTGACCTCGGGGACTAGAGCAGACACGCAGACAACAAAACTGTAGTGACCTCGGGGACTAGGACAGACACGCAGACAACAAAACTGTGGTGACCTCGGGGACTAGGGCAGACACGCAGACAACCAAACTGTGGTGACCTCGGGGACTAAGGCAGACACGCAGACAACCAAACTGTGGTGACCTCGGGGACTAG